>NC_056578.1:2855457-3027894 GCF_018340385.1 Cyprinus carpio | reverse complement strand
TGATTTCAGGGATAATAAACAGGCACTAAATCCACCAAATACATTAATTCAGATAATATTAACATGTCTAAAGTTTAATTCTAGTTGAAGAATGAAGATGTGAGTTGTTCTTACTTTAGAGGTTGTGTGTTTCACAACCACTGCTACGCTGATGACACTCAACTCTACTTCTCATTCCAACCAGATGACCCGACGGTAGTTGCTCGCATTTCAGCCTGTCTGAGTGACATTTCTAGCTGGATGAATGACCATCACCTTCAGCTCAACCTTACTAAGACTGAACTGCTGGTGGTTCCAGCTAACCCATCATTTCATCACAACGTCTCTATACAGCTGGGTTCGTCAACCATAACTCCTTCCAGGACAGCCAGAAACCTAGGAGTTGTGATCGATCATCAGCTAAGCTTCACAGACCATATTGCTACAATAACCCGGTCCTGAGATTTGCCTTATACAACATTAGGAAGATTAGACCCTTCCTGTCAGAGCAAGCCACCCAACTTCTTGTCCAAGCTCTTGTTCTCTCCAGACTGGACTATTGTAATGCTTTCCTGGCGGCCTTCCTGCATGTTGTATCAAGCCTATGCAGCTGATCCAGAATGCAGCAGTGAGGGTTGTCTTCAATGAGCCAAAACAGCTCACATTACTCCTCTCCTCATCAGGTTACACTGGCTACCAGTAGCCGCTCGTATCAAATTCAAGGTACTGTTGCTTGCCTACAAGACGACCACTGGCACGGCACCAATATCCCTGAACTCACTAGTTCAAACTTATGCGCCCTCCAGAAACTTGCGTTCTGCAAGGGAACGACACCTTGTGGTGCCATCCCAAAGAGGTTCAAAATCACTCTCACGGACCTTTTCCTGGACTGCGCCCAGCTGGTGGAATGACCTCCCGATCTCAATTCGAACAGCTGAGTCTTTACTCATTTTCAAAAAACATCTAAAGACTCATCTTTTTAACCTGCACTTAACCAAATAATACTAGTACTTACCTACTTACCTGTTCTTTTTACTTACCTGTTCTAAAAAATAAAAAACCCTGGCTACGTGTTCTGTACTAGACTAACTGAGACTTGTCATAGCACTTGTATACCGTTATTTGTTCTCTTGTTGATCTGATTGCTTCTATTGTTCTCATTTTGTAAAGAAATTAAGCTTTGGATAAGCGTCTGCTAAATGATTAAATGTAAATGTAAATGTAAGTAATGGTGTTTCTGTTCTGAGTCTGATGTTTCATCTGCAGAATCAAACTATAAGTGATTATTATATCAGTTTCCTCATCCGTCAATCAGCATCGTCACTTCATTTGTTTATTACTCCTAAACAAAAAGCTCCTTTTTCTATTTTTTCTTTTCTCTTTCACATGTTTTTTCCCATTTATTTCCTAATCTTCAAATTAATTTGATTTAATTTAATTTAATTTAATTATTTTATTTGTGTGTGTGTGTGTGTTTAAGTATTCTTTGTTGCTGTAATCTCTGTGGAAGTGTAAGTTAATTCTGAATGTGTGATGGAGGACGGAGAGTCTGTATGTTCTGTAATGAAGTATTGTATTTCCAGCAGCTTCACAGGAACAACCCACCTCAACATTTGCATTTTTCTTCTCTTACTGTTTGTATTCCATGTTTTACACCATGGAAACCAACAATAGTGGTGGTCAGTAAGGGGTAGCTTTGCCAGATTACTGTATAAGTACATTTTTAAGTATCTGTACTTTACTGGAGTAGTTTTATTTTGAATAACTTTTACTTTTACTTCACTACATTTCTCAAAGCATAAGATTTTTTTTTGTGTCTTTTTTTATTATTTTATTTCTTAAATAATCATTAATTTTTTATATTATATCCACACACATGCCCCCCGACATTTATATGAAGATTATTTTAGAATGTTACTGTATTATCATAGAATCAATATGAGTATTTTAATGCAAATTACTCAATGTTACCAAATCGAATCATTGACAAATCGCCAATTATTTCGATAATATAAATTCCAATTCGATTCGTATTACTGATTCAAAATTAAATTATTTCATTCGCGATTCTCCAGTAATACTGATTTCTCAAGGTAGATCAACATATCATGATTCAAAATATAGAATGAGATTTTTGAATATTATCTAATTGCGACGATTTTATAGTGACTTTTAAATGATTTTCCAAATGTAAGAACCAGGATTTATTCTTTATCATTTTTGACCTACATTTGCTGCAAAGGAGCATACTAAATTATAAGCTCACTGAAATGACTGAATCTCATCGTCAATCTTGTATAATATCTTGATGTAATTATTAAATATTGGAAAACATTTATAAATGAATCATTTAGATTAAATAAAATTATAAAAATTTTCGTTCCCATTCCTTAAACTATAACTAACGTTTAGTTATATTATTGATACTATTTATGTAGAGCCTATGTGACAAATGACATTTGATGATTTTTTTAGCAAACACTTTAAATTTTCATATTTTTTTTAGAAGTCTTATACGTTTTGTACTCAAAATTCGTGTCAACATTTTAACCCATCCAAAGTTTTTTTTTTTTACAGACGCAAATGACACCCGCCGGAGTAAATGTGCATAAACACACCCCCACAGTGTTTAGTCTACGTACCCTTCCTTTTATTAAATTAAGCCAAGTTTGTTATTTTATAGTTTAATGCCTGCTAATTAAATCTAGCACCGGTCAGAAGTATTGACGGCTCTCTGACTTCCTCGCACGATATTATATGTGTTGTTTAAATTCTATCTCGTATATCACACTATGATATTGTTTTTGGATTTTCGTTAGCCCTTCAATTAGGTACCAATTAGGATATAAATGAATGTTTTATCATATAGTAAAATATATGAAAATAAAGTAAATATTGTTAGCTGCATTCTCGGCTTTACATGTTTCCTAAGGTCAACAAGCTTTGCGTGAGTGAACCTAAATTGCAGGGTAATTTTATAGATATAAAGTTCCAAAAAATATTTTATTCAACCACCTAGATATACTTTTATTTCTACAATATATAAGATAGGATGTGATGTTAAGTAGTGGTCACTATAATAAATGTATAATTTTTTTTTTTTTTTCTTTATAGTTTTTTATTTTTATTTTGTTTTTTTTCTTTTTGACAAGGTTAAATCTATACATAATCATTATGAAATTATTTTTATATTTCATAAATTGTATATTAAGCTTTCTAGTATTTTATTTATATGGCATTCTACATATTAATGTGATAATTCTGCATTAAACAAAAAAATACGTAAAACACTATTAATAATATAAAGCACTAATAAATAATTTTATTCTTTTTTTATTTATATGTTTTTTTTTTTGTTTTTTTTTTTCAAATGTAGTTAAAAGTATTTTCAAAATAAAAAAATTATAAACTAAGTCATATAAGATAAATTAAAAATATATGTTAACTATATAATAAAAAAATTTTGAAAATCGGTGATTAAAACAACTAGTAGGATATAAATTAATATATGATATATATTATGTAATTAGTAGCCTAGTATAAAAGTGTCTAATCAAATACAAAAATCAGTTTTATTTACCTAAATAAGTATAAAATGACACTAAATATTAATCCTGTCACCCCTAAAAAAATAAGGACGTTCGTTTTACTGGAGTAGTCATATTTAATAATACGGAGTATTAAAAACAATAAATACTGGCTTGTGTTTTTTTTTTTACACTGTTTTCTTCATGTTATTGCGTCCCAAACATAACATTATGGTTCACATAATTTATACATATTTAATTTCATTAAAAAAAATATCTGTAAATAAACTCGTAATGTACTATCTCAATCATTTATAATTACATGCAAAAAAATAATACAAAAAATACAACAAATAAAACTTTTCTTTTTTAATTTGTTATGAAATCATGAGTTTAAGGTTTACTTTAGGTCATTTTTTTTTGTATTTAGGCTGATTTTTCTTTTTTTTCCATATTTAATTTATTTCTATTTTTAAAGTAAATTGCACTCACTGTGTGTCTACAAAAAAATGCTTTTTTATTTCAGCAAATAATTTTTTTATATCGTTTTGGTTTTTTTAGTGATGTTTTTGAATTTTTTATTGTTATCAGTGTTTTTTTGTTGTTTAGTTTTTGTTAGGTGTTTTTTGCTTTTAATTGTTTTTTTTTGTTTATTGTTTCAAATCGTTAAAACATTGTTACATTTTCCTAAAAATTGAATTCATAAATAAGATACATATTATTGTTATTTATAACTTTTCTTTGAATTAATCTCTCAATGAAAATAATCTTCAACAAACCCCTAACATTTTTGTGTCTTTTTTTTTTTTTTTTTTTTATGGGGTAAAAATGTGGTAAGTATGTAATAGAATAAATGTGCAGGGTAAATGAAATGAATAAGTAATGTGCTCTCCCCCCCCCCCCCCCTCCCCCCCCCCAAACACAAACTCAATAATACACAAGTGTAACAGTAAGTGAATACTAATAAAAAAAAAAGACTAATATAAAAAACATATCATTTTAATATAAAATAATGGAATGAAAGAAAATAAAATATTAGTCCAAATAAAAATAAATAAATTAAAACATAAACTTATGTGGCGTAAAAACCACATCCTCACTCAGGGCACAGCAGACAACTAAGAAAGTGCATCTCTTAGACCAGGCTTTCTCTAAACTGAGGCCTAGGGACACAACACCGGCGGGCCATAAGGTCCCTGCTAGAGGGAACAAGACAAGAACTTAGATCACTTGAATTTACATTTGTGTTTGACTTTTTTTTTTTTTTGACTACCAATAACAAATAGGAACAATATTTTAGTGTTTATTTTGTTCATTATTTTAATTGATTGATAGAATCTGCCTTCTTGATGACATAACCGAATGAATGAATAAATTAGTAAGAATTAATGAATTTTTTTTTAATGATTTTTTCATTAGACATTTACTGCCACCTAGCGGCAGTTGGGCGGGGCGTAAAACATAACCTAATTACGTGAGATCATTTTCTCAATAAAATAAGAGTTCGATAATGTTAAAAACAATTTTTATGCGCGCAAAAGTGGTACTCCCATTTTGAAGCCACACCGATCATTTACCGCTCAGCTCAAAGTTCATATTGCAGCACCGCGCGAGCTACACTAGAGCATGTGTTTAACTGTGCTAAGACTCGGTCACGCGATGCACTAAACAGTGATTTGATGATCGCGGGCCCCACAGACCTCTGGCCCTATGCCTCTGTCACTCTGTTTCCCTCCCACTAATGACGTCCCCATTGATTTAATGACATGTATTAAATGAGTTGAATAAATATTTACAAGTATGTTTTTTGATTAAGCTATAGCCTTGCTTTTTTTTTTTTGTATATTTTTTTTTTTGACTACTGGTTTTTCATACAAATACCAGATTGATTCATATATTATTTTATTAATTTTTAGCATGGTATTTAAGTTATATGTTTTTTTTTATTTTTGGTCTCTGATCTAAATTATGCTATGTGGGAAAGACCAAAGTTTTTGATAGAAAATAATTCAAAAACGTTGAGTGCTAGTCATGTTTGACCATGAAGGTTTTTATCACCACATTTTCCGTAATTTTGTGATACAACTTGCCAGTTTATTTTTTTCATAATTATCAGATATCACCCTGATCTGAAAACTGTTATCGTGATAGTTTTTGCTACACTGCGCAGCCTACTGGAGTACGGTGTTACCACGGGCGAACCAGTAGTCGCACCGGGGTGGCAATTTTTAAATACCAACATCAGATTTGCTTTAAAAAAAATCTACCCAACCCCTTTTTAAACGTTACCCTTACAGTAATGCTATTAAAACAGTAATTATGTGTGTGTTCTTCAGCGTGAGGAAATTGGACACTATATGAGATGTGAAAAATGGCACAGTAAGCTCGGAGTAGGTTTACAATTTAGTGAGCATTAGGGAACGAAATGTCAGGACACTGGGAGCATGATCGTCTTGAAGGCGCACCTCATCTGAAAAGGGAGTGGTTTTCAACCAGGCTCATTTGCAGTTAAACGGACAAACATACAAAAATCGGTGGATATTTGACCTCATTACCCTAAACGTGGCAGATATCAAAAAAGTTATTTAAAAATGTATCTGCCCCTCTGGGGGGTATCATTTGAGCTAAAAACTTAACATACACAATGGGGACATCAAATAATTGTTTACATACTTGTTAAAAGGCGGCATAAGAGGTTTTTATCCAAACCGGACGTAAATTGGGGGGATACATAAAGTGATTCTTTTTAAAAAACAGAGGCAAAACCATGACACAGGAATGTGCCTTGTAATACCAAGTTTTCAGACATTGTATCAAAATAAGTACAAGCTCCTGAACAGAAGGAATATAAATATGATGTGAGAAAGACTTTTGGGCATAAGTAATCAGAACAGTCGTGCTGCTCACCAGATGAATTGGTGAATCCTTTGTAGAGGTTGATAGTGCTTGCTGGAAGTCCAAGCCAGAAGAGGACATTGCTGTAGTCCGCCTAGAAAATGACAATTGACCATTTGATATTTTATTATATGTTGTAAGTGATGGAGGCCTCAGTTTGCCAGGTTTGGTCAACGGGTGACATTCGACATTATTTACACTATCAGTGTGAGTCAAACATATTCTTATTTTCAACGGATTCTGATTCCAGTTTCTATACGGTATAAGGGGATTGATGGATTTGGAACTATTCGCTGAGAAATTGATACTCTAGCCATTATGTTGTTTTTAGTTTTAATTGTTGGTTTATGGTCTTGTATTCATCAAGAGTACTTCTAGATTGACTCAAAAAGCCTATGTAATTGCTCTAATAATTTACCACAATACCAAATGTTGTTGACAGCACGCTGATACACATCTGATAACTTCTTGGACTCAAGAGTGTGTACAACTAAAAAGATATCTTTAAGGACTACAGCCAAAACAAAAAACGAAAAGGTTAAGTTTTGAAGGGCCAGTAAGTTACTGCAGTATATATGCTTATATATATCTATATATATATATATAGATATATATATATATACAATAGCATATAAAGCTAGATATATATATTTGTAAGGTTGCAGAATAAAGATACAATAAATATGCAAATAATGGATGTAGTGGCTAGTGACAGTGCTCTAAAAAAATATACTGTTGTACATGGCTCCCCTCAACCCGTCACACGTATGAATGAATTCAATGGACATTCAAAGTAAAACTATTCACAGGTGTTGTAAAATTTAATAGTGTAATATAACTTAAAGTAAAAATTACTGTAATAACAGAAAAATACTGTCTAAAAAGGTATTATCCTGTAAAAGGAAATTGTGATAAGGGATAATTATACTGTAAAAAATAGTTAATTGCAGTAAGATACTGTCAAAGGTGCAGTTGGCAGGAATCTAATCTGGCAATAGTGTGCCAGTATCAGTTACCACAAAATGACAATAAAAAAGTTCTAAACCGTTTGGACAGGAAACAATTCCTGACGGTTTGTTTACAATAGTGAGTAGCCTACAGAATATAAAGCTGTAAAAAATAAAAAGTTAAATGAAATAATAATAAATAACACATGAGAAAAACAATACAGCATCGGTGCTCTCGATGATTGGCAGGCAAGACCAAAAACTGTGTGGCGCGTTGGAACGAAAGATACTTCCCTAAATTGAACTATATTAGATCGAATAGCGCTTTTCTGGCAGTTACCACGAGCGAAAAAAAAGGGAAATTCCATGTCACGTGGGACAAGAAATAATAGATTAACTTTCATTTACGATTTAAAATGAGTGATTCAATTGAAGGAGTGGAACTAGTTCTGAGAAATTGATATCAGCCAATTATTTCGATTTAGTATTAATTTTGGTTATAGTCTGTATTCTTACAAGAGTAAAACTTCTAGATTGACTCAAAAGCCTTTTGTGCTCTAATATTGTACACACAGATACACAAGGTGTTACAGCAGATGATACACACTGATATTCCTTGTGTAAAGAAGTCTGTCACAAACCAAAAAGATACTTTAAGACAACAGCCAAAGGAAAAAGTTGGAAGGGCCATTAAGTGTACTCAGTATATACACAGTGGGTACGGAAAGTATCAGACCCCCTTAATTTTTCACTCTTTGTTATATTGCAGCCATTTGCTAAAATCATTAAAGTTCATTTTTTTTTTTCCCTCATTAATGTACACACACGCACCCCATATTGACAGAAAAAACACAGAATTGTTGAGCATTTTTGCAGATTTATTAAAAAAGAAAAAACTGAAATATCACAATGGTCCTAAGTATTCAGACCCTTTGCTGTGGACACTCATATATTTAACTCAGGTGCTGTCCATTTCTTCTGATCATCCTTGAGATGGTTCCTACACCTTCATTTGAGTCCAGCTGTGTTTGATTATACTGATTGGACTTGATTAGGAAAGCCACACACCTGTCTATATTAGACCTTACGCCACAGTGCATGTCAGAGCAAAATGAGAATCATGAGGTCGAAAGAACTGCCTGAAGAGCTCAGAGACAGAATTGTGGCAAGGCACAGATCTGGCCAAGGTTACAAAAAAATTTCTGCTGCAACTTAAGGTTCGAAGAGCACAGTGGCCTCCATAATCCTAAAATGGAAAGACGTTTTGGGACGACCAGAAAGCCTTCCTAGAGCTGGCCGTCTGGCCAAACTGAGCTATCGGGGGGAGAAGAGCCTTGGTGAGAGAGGTAAAGAAGAACCCAAAGATCACTGTGGCTGAGCTCCAGAGATGCAGTCGGGAGCTGGGAGGAAAGTTGTAGAAAGTCAACCATCACTGCAGCCCTCCACCATTCCGGGCTTTTATGGCAGAGTGGCCAGATGGAAGCCTCTCCTCAGTGCAAAATGACACATGAACAGCCCCGAATGGGAGTTTGCTAGAAAAAACACCTGAAGGACTCCAAGATGGATGATGAGACCAAGATAGAACTTTTTGGCCTTAATTCTAAGCGGTATGTGTGGAGGAAAACCAGGCACTCTGCCATCAGCTGTCCAATACAGTCCCAACAGTGAAGCAGGTGGTGGCAGCATCATGCTGTGGGAGTGTTTTTCAGCTTCAGGGACAGGTCGACTGGTTGCAATCCGAGGGAAAGATGAATGCGGCCAAGTACAGGGATATCCTGGACGAAAACCTTCTCCAGAGTGCTCAGGACCTCAGACTGGGCCGAAGGTTCACCTTTCCAACAAGACAGTTGACCCTAAGCACACAGCTAAAAATAACGAAGGAGTGGCTTCACAACCACTCCGTGGACTGTTCTTGAATGGCCCAGCCAGAGCCCTGTCTTAAACCCAATTGAGCATCTCTGGAAAGACCTGAAAAATGGGCTGTCCACCAACGTTTACCATCCAACCCTGACAGAACTGGAGAGGATCTGCAAGGAGGAATGGCAGAGGATCCCCAAATCCAGCTGTGAAAAAACTTGATTTGCATCTTTCCCCAAAAAGACTCATGGCTGTATTAGATCAAAAGGGTGGCTTCTACTAAATACTGAGCAAAAGTGTCTGAATACTTAGGACCATGTGATATTTCAGGTTTTCTTTTTTTTATAAATCTGCAAAAATGTCAAACAATTCTGTGTTTTTCTGTCAATGGGGGGGTGGGGGGCTGTTTGGACATTAATGAGGAAAAAAAAAGTGAACTTTTAAATGATTTTAGCAAATGGCCTGCAATATAACCAAGAGTGAAAAATTTAAGGGGGTCTTGAATACGTTTCCGTACCACTGTGTATATAATATATATATATATTATTAATATATATACAAACCCGATTCCAAAAAAGTTGGGACACTGTATAAATTGTGAATAAAAACAGAATGCAATGATGTGGAAGTTTTCAAATTTCAATATTTTATTCAGATGAATACAACATTAGATGATATATCAAATGTTTTAAACTGAGAAAATGTATCATTTTAAGGAAAAAAAAAAAAATAAGTTGATTTAAATTTCATGGCATTCAACCACATCTCCAAAAAAGTTGGGAAAGAGGCCCAGTGTTTACCACTGTGTGGCACCCCTTTCTTACTTTTTATAACAGTCTGCAAAACGTCTGGGGACTGAGGAGACAAGTTGCTCAAGTTTAGGAATAGGAATGCTGTCCCATTCTTGTCTAATACAGGCTTCTAGTTGCTAACTGTCTTAGAGTCTTCTTGTCGCATCTTCCTCTTTATGATGCGCGCCAAATGTTTTCTATGGGTTGAAAGATCTGGACTGCAGGCTGGCCCATTTCAGTACCCGGATCCCTTCTTCGATGCAGCCATGATGTTGTAATTGATGCAGTATGTGGTCTCGGTAATTGTCATGTGTTGGAAAATGCAAGGTCTTTTCCCTGAAAGAGACGACAGTCTGGATGGGAGCATCTGTTGTTCTATGAACTTGGATATACCTTCAGCATTGATGGTGATTGTTGTAAGCTGCTCCATGCCACAACGCACTCATGCAAAACCCATACCATCAGAGATGCGGCTTCTGAACTGAGTGCTGATAACAACTTGGGTGTACTTTGTCTGTCTTTATCTTTTCGGATGACATGGAGTCCCAGTTTTCCAAAAAAGAACTTCAAATTTTGATTCGTCGACCAGATGGAGAACAGTTTTCCCACTTTGCCACAGTTCATTTTAAATTAAGCCTTGGCCCAGAGAAAACGCCTGCGCTTCTGGATCATGTTTACAGTATGGCTCTTCCTTTTTGGACCTATAGAGTTTTAGACGGCAACGGCGAATGGCACGGTGGATTGTGTTCACCGACAATGTTTTCTGGAAGTGATTCCTGAGCCCATGTTGTGTGATTTCCATTACAGTAGCATTCCTGTATGTGATGCCAGTGCCCGTCGAAGGGCCCGAAGATCCACAGGCATCCAGTACATGGTTTTCACGGCCTTGACCCTTACGCACAGAGATTGTTCCAGATTCTCTGAATCTTTGGATGATATTGTGCACTGTAGATGATGATAACTTCAAACTCTTTGCAATTTTTTCTCTGATAAACTCCTTTCTGATATTGCTCCACTATTTTTCGACGCACCATTGGGGGAATTGGTGATCCTCTGCCCATCTTGACTTCTGAGGAGACACTGCCACTCTGAGAGGCTCTTTTTTATAACCAATCATGTTGCCAATTGACCTAATAAGTTGCAAATTGGTCCTCAGCTGTTCCTTACCTGGTACATTTAAATTTTCCGGCCTCTTATTGCTAACCTGTCCCAACTTTTTTGGAATGTGTAGCTCTTCATGAATTCAAAAATGAGCCACTATTTTGGCATGACATTTTCAAAATGTCTCACTTTCAACATTTGATATGTTATCTATATTCTATGTGAATAAAATCTAAGTTTATGAGATTTGTAAATTATTCCATTCCTTTTTTACTCACAAGTTGTACAGTGTCCCAACTTTTTTGGAAATCGGGGTGTATATACACTCACCTAAAGGATTATTCGGAACACCATACTAAAACACTGTGTTTGACCCCCTTTGAGCCTTCAGAACTGCCTTAATTCTACGTGGCATTGATTCAACAAGGTGATGAAAGTATTGTATAGAAATGTTGGCCCATATTGATAGGATAGCATCTTGCAGTTGATGGGAGATTTGTGGGATGCACATCCAGGGCACGAAGCTGCCCGTTCCACCACAACCCAAAGATGCTCATATTGGGTGTGAGATCTGGTGACTGTGGGGGCCATTTTAGTACAGTGAACTCATTGTCATGTCCAAGAAACCAATTTGAAATGATTCAAGCTTTGTGACATGATGCATTATCTTGCTGGAAGTAGCCATCAGAGGATGGGTACATGGTGGTCCTAAAGGGATGGACATGGTCAGAAACATTGCTCAGGTAGGCTGTGGCATTTAAACGATGCCCAATTGGCACTAAGGGGCCTAAAGTGTGCCAAGAAAACATCCCCCACACCATTACACCACCACCACCAGCCTGCACAGTGGTAACAAGGCATGATGGATCCATGTTCTCATCATTCTGTTTACGCCAAATTGGCATTATCATTATTTTGACTCTACCATCTGAATTCGAGACTCATCAGACCAGGCAACATTTTTCCAGTCTTCAACTGTCCAATTTTGGTGAGCTCGTGCAAATTGTAGCCTCTTTTCCTATTTGTAGTGGAGATGAGTGGTACCCGGGGGGTTTCTTCTGCTGTTGTAGCCCATCCCGCCGCAAGGTTGTGCGTGTTGTGGCTTCACAAATGCTTTGCTGCATACCTCGGTTTGTACCGAGTGGTTATTTCAGTCAAAAGTTGCTCTTCTATCAGCTTGAATCAGTACCGGCCCATTCTCCTCTGACCTCTAGCATCAAACAAGGCATTTTCGCCCACAGGACTGCCGCATACTGGATGTTTTTCCCTTTTCAGGACTGCCGCATACTGGATGTTTTTCCCGTTGTGTGTGAAAATCCCAGTAACTGAAGGCAGATTGTGAAATACTCAGACCAGCCCGTCTGGCACCAGCAACCATGCCACGCTCAAAATTGCTTAAATCACCTTTCTTTCCCATTCTGACATTCAGTTTGGAGTTCAGGAGATTGTCTGACCAGGACCACACCCTAAATGCATTGAAGCAACTGCCATGTGATTGGTTGATTAGATAATTGCATTAAGAAGAAATGAAACAGGTGTTCCTAATAATCCTTTAGGTGAGTGTATATATATATTTGTAATGTTGCAGAATAAAGTACAATAAATATGCAAATAATGGATGTATTTGATAGTGACAGTGAATAAAAAATATACTGTTGTACATGAATCAAGTCCACTTATTTGGAATAAATTCAATGGCCTTCATGTAAAATATTCAAAGGTTTTGTAAAATAAATAGTGTAATATAAATTACAGTAAAATTACTGTAATACTGTTATAATAGTAAAATACTGTAAAAGGTATTATACTGTAAAATTAAATTGTGATAAGGGCATTATACTGTAAAATGGAATTGCGGTAAGATACTGTAAAGGTGCAGTTGCAGTAACTTACTGGTAATAGTGGTGCCAGTAAGTTACCAAAAAATGACAATAAAAAGTCTAACAGTGTGGAAGGAACCACTGACGATGGTTTACAATAGTGAGTAGCCTACAGAATATAAAGCAATAAAAATAAAAAAAAGGTAAATAATAATAATAAATAACACATGAGAAAAAAACAATACAGCATCGGTGCTCCCGAGTGGCAGAGAAGAAGAAAAAACGTGGGGTGCTGGCACGAAAGATACTTCCTATTGAACTACGTTAGATCGAATATCGTGCTGAGTTACACGAAAAAGGGAAATCCATGTCAATGAACAAGAAATAATAGATTAAATTTCATGACTATGTCACAAACTGCCGTGGTTGTATATTTATTGACCGCTTGGTTCTTCTTTATTTAGTGAGGAAGTAAACACAACCCAGAAGTACAACAAATAATTTAATACTGTTTACACTCAGAACAGAAACTTTTTCCAGTGACATGAGAAAAAAAAAAAAAAAACAAATATTAATCATTTATCAATATCTTTTTTTTTTTTTTAATGATTTACTGAAGTCACATTATTACATTTATCAGTAAAATATACTGTTGAACAGTACATGAATACAACTCAAATCCTAGAGTGGTTTGTTTAGGGATGTCAGTCATTCGCATGCTCATTGTCATAATGTGCAGTGTAAGACTGCTCACTAGGGGTGTGATGAGATCTGATGGTCTCGCGAGATCTGACTGTCCCTCCAGAGAAGGTAAACGATATCCTCGTGCAGGAACTTTCAGATAATTTGCACAGTAGAGTACCGTGGGGTTTCAGTCAGGGCCTTCAGTAAGCAACTGTAAACTACATACCCCTATACATCTCTGTAACAGCTAAACGCAGCCATGTGCATATTAATTCGCATATTATGCCGCACACAGGTCACTCAAGGAACAATGACAGCTGATCAACAATTTCAACAGTAGACTAGATGGGGGTTGGGTTAAAATTCAGAGTAAATTTTCCTACATGGATCAGTAAAAGTAATCCACCAATAGATGGCTCACTATGAACATTCACGTCACTCTAAAATGACGACACACCCACAGCAGCAAAACTGTACAAATGCTGGACATCCACACACCGCCACAGTATTATCAACCATCACATACAGCTCCATAACAATGTGCATGAATCAATACTCGTCAAATAATAAAGCACTCACCTGTCACTTGTAAATAAAGTCCGTGCGTCTGTCACTCCATGTCCCTTTAACTCGTATTTTAAAAAAAATAAACATGGCCAAATAAACTTGTTCGGTGCTCGGTGCTAGCTGTTAGCCACTCATAGGTGCAATCTTTGAAATGGCGCACAAAACCGTTGTTAGCGAATTAAGTTTAAGTAGTTTATCCTTCAGTTATTCCTCTTTTTGTATGAAAAAGAGCGCCTTGAAAAGGCAGATCGGCAACAAGATCTGGTCTAGAGGCGCCGGTGACAGCGGCTTGGAAATTCCCAATTAAACGCTGGGCGCAGTGTTGCCAAATGGACTACTTTAACAATGTGTCGCGGGTTGTTTTTCATGTCTGCTGGTTGAAGCGACCTCAGTGACGTGATATTTAGCCCTGGAATGTGAATTTTACCAGGGGACACCACGCCAAAAACGTGTATTTTACTCCTGGAAACGCGATTTTTCACAGGGGACACCTCGAAACGCGATTGATGTGGGTTTTGTCAAGAAAACCTGGCAACTTTGGCTGGAGGAAGCACTTGGCACGTAGCTGGTCCCAGAGGGCGTGCTGTCATAGAACATCAAAAATTTGATTGGCTGATGGATTCTGTCACTAATGCTCGTTACAAATCAGATTCGATGTTTTTGAACAAAAGGGTCACTAATGCTCGTTACAAATCAGATTTTTTATACCGTCTATGTGCTGGCCGCAGACTTTTTTTATGTAGGATTATTCCAGGTTCAACCTCAACGAAATAATCATAGGCCATTTTGTGGACATTACACAAAATGAAAAATTATACCTAAATAATAATAACAATAAACAACATTTTTTACACAAGTTTATTTTTTATAGGGCAAGCAGAGAAGGCCTGCTGGCCCTGAAGGACCACCACTGTATTTGCAATTACACTGTCCCTTTCACCAGTGGTACTGTAATGTAAGGTTATGTAAGAAATTATGTTCACATCAGGCCAAGTGGGCCCATGATAAGCGGAAAATTACTTACTCAGTCAAGTCTTTATCCAGTCATACAAACAGAATTCACCGTTTTAACAGGGGATGAGAGTGTCACGTAATTTTCACTCAAATTATTGAATTAATTAACCAAAAGTAAGGTCATTATGGACTAGTATCTGTAAATATAGAAGCCGCAAAAGTCGATTTAAATGATGAATCCCTGCATGTTCTGGCCTGTCTATGTGAATGAAGGTCGCAGACCCCAGCGTGGTATAACACACACACACACTGAAGCTTTTGCGCGTGACGCTCGCGGTGATTTCAAGCGTCTGCCCGTCTCACTAAATGAGGACGTAAACACATGAAAAAACATCTCCAATTCCTGGAGCATTTTACCATTTGATTTGAGTAAAACTAGCATCATATCACAGACACAAAACGTAAAGGTTATTCACGGCAACCAGGTCAAAATAAAAGTATCCGGTTATGAAATAATGACAATAGATAGAATGTACACAGGCCTACTACTACTACTACTACGTATTATGAAACGCCAACATTATTGTAAAGGAATAATCACACAACATTGCTTCCCTGTTTTAATTTTTAATAGTAAATCCCCTTTGTTTGCCAAATAAATAACGTTTGCCTTAATTTACAATAATTAAATGCTAAATCAAGACATTAACATTTTATGGCCTTCGATAACCCAGAAAGAAAATGTAAAATACACAAACAGAAGTTCTGAAGGGAAAAAAATTCATAAGGCTACTTTAAGAAAAAAATGAAATGAATAAATGTAGTTGTTGTATGCATTCAAAATAATTAGACATGCTAAAACACATAATTTGGTAAAAATGTAAAAAATAAAAATAATATGGTTTAGAAAAAAAAATAAAAAACATTGCATTAGGACCTAAACCTGGAATTTTTGTGTACGCTTTTTAATAAATTGATGTATGAAAATGTATATACTATTAAAAGGAGTTAGGAAACATATATATATGTTTTTTTATTCAAGTGGAAATCCAGGTTAACTAAAAGAATAGACTGACTGACTGCCTACATTACAATGGAATGATTATGTTTTGTTTTTTTTGTTTTTTTTAGTTTTTTTTCCCTTTTTTTTTTCTTGTTGGTGTTTATGATTATTTCATGTACCACCTGTACAATTTGGGCAATACTTGCAGTCAGGTTGAGTTTTGTGGCAAAACCTTTTACAGTGTTTACATGTTGTTTATACCTGCTTAAAAATTTATTAACATAGATATTAATTTCATTAATTTTTTCACAAATGCACCTACATTTTTTTTTTTGTTTTGCATTTTTGTGTGTTTTTCAGTTGAATAAAAGACCAATTTACCCCTATATATTTCATCATTGAGGATTTATGTTAAAAAAGTCCCTTAAAAGATGTCTCGTCGCGTGTCTCGTGAACCCAGTATCCGTGTCTATTCTTCATCTCATGGGGAGTCAGTGTCTCATCACCCCCCCCCTAAACTTCTTGAGTCCCCAAGATCCCTGACATCACAGCCCTGATGAAACCCAAGATCTGTACTTTTATAAGAGTTTGAGGGGGGAGAAAAAAACTGCTCAGATTGTACCTCCTACTTGCGGCATTTAATGCAGGCTAATTATATTTGAATTACATAAACAGCTTTGGTGCCACCTTTAGATTGATGCAACCTAAGAACACTAACACTTGAATGTCTGAACCTGAATTGCACTTTGGATAAAAAAAATCTGTGAAATGTGTAAATGTAACTACAATAATCTTATTGGATTCTGATGTTGATATGAAAAGGGCCGCCCCACTGCCAGATGAATAAGTTTTTTTTCAAACACACATTTCCGTGGCATGCCTTCCAACATGTGCTTCAGTAAGTCTTCCTGTGTCCGAAAAAGGTTTTATTGATTTGTGTAGATGAAAATTCCGTCTATCAATCACACTCTTTCAGATGATGAGTACTGTAACACATTTTAAAAAATGCAAATTAATTCAGTATTACAGTATACCGATGAGCAAAGGCACTGTCTCCTCACTTGGATTTTGAAATTCCTTGTGCATTTATTTGGCTGCTGTTTGTCAAGAACAACAAACAACGAAAATAAGGGAATCAAGTTCTTAGTATTACGTGCAACATCCCTGATTACATTTTATCGAGGAAAGATCCAAATTCGGTATGAAATTGTCCTCCTTATAACGAATAACAGGATTACAAAAACGGAGACTGGTTTGTAATAGGTCCCATTTTATTGTTGATCATTTAAGATAATTTCAGATTACAGTTTTGGGTTGGGGAGCGATTTATTCAGCAAATAAATAGAAGCATTCATTTCTGAAGCACAATCTTAGTCAACTAGATATTCTTCCTAGACCTTTGCTGGTGGTGTATTAATTTTCATATCTACAATTAGCAAATTTTTGTGTTTGAATGTTTTTACATGAATGACTATTCCTGATGTTTTACGAATATATTGGATAAGAATAAAATCTAGCAATTCTTTATACACAAATTTAACAAATTTCTTATTTATTATTATTATTATAAGTATTTATTGTATAAAACATATTTAATTTTTGTTTAAAGCATACACTGGCTGAATTGTGAAGGTCTTTCCCTGTGAGGTTGATGCATTGATGGAGTTGGGAGGTGAGGTTGACAGCATCGTCAAATTATTATGGGGGCGGGAGATTAATTTATTGATTAGGAGTATTTCACTAATTTTGGTTTCACTTTGATTAGTGATAAATTTGCATAAATATCACTAGAATGACCTAGTTTCATACTTTGGTAATTTAGACACAAACATACTATAAATAACTATACCAATTATTTGCTTTAACAAAATTTGAGATACTGCAATCCAGCCATGGTCTCATTGTTTACATGTATTATTACGTTACTAAACGTTAATTATGTAACATTTAGCAAGCACAAACCCATTACATTTGTTGCTATAGTTTGACTGATGTTGAAATGTACCCAATTTGGACGTATTAACAACATTTAAGTAAAGTAACATCTGCTATGTATTTCAAGCTAACAAACTTTAAAATTTTTCCTAATCTTTTCTATCATGTAAGAGATTATATATCAAATGCATTTATCAATAAGTGGGGTTTACGCTTTTAGGACCATGTAACCTACCCATTTTATTATAGGGCGAACATAAAAAAGATGTCAAATGTAAATGACTGTAGATATGCAGGAAAATTACCATTTTGTTAAACGATATAGCATTGAAAAAGATAATTCTTACTAGTCCACTAATCCCAACTCCTGCCTCTAAACCTAACCAGAATTATTTCTAAAAACTACAGATAAAGAAAACGGGCAAGAACGCACTGACAGACCGAAGTGCAATGCACAAAATAATGTAGTTATATTTATTGCAAAAAAATGTCAAAAGCAGTACCAAATGTAGTCCAATTGACGGGTACGTTGCAGTTTGTAGGTCCTCTCTGACTGAATACCAGGTAAGTGCAGAGCAGGAATTTAAAATTGTTAATCGCTGAACTATTATCCAGAAGTATTATCCTACTCCCGTCCTGGGATGGCATGCATGTCTCTTTCAACACACACTTCACAAAAAAACAGGGCATTTCACAATTAGGGGTGTAACGGGTTTCTCGTTAAAAAAAATTACGGGACGTTTCGCCACCCCCAGGTTTGCATGCACCTTTGCACCCGTGGTTCAGCTTAAATCTGACAAGGCATCTGTAAAATGGTTTTGTTAAAAATAGCATACATCAGAAAACCAGTTCGATTAATGTATGTTTCCTTCGATTGGTAAGCATTATGGCTTCTGGCATCCAAAGAACGTGCGCAAAGTACTGAAGGGTGTGTTTTCAAAGCCGCGCGTGAAGGACAAATTTCACGACAAAACATATATGTTCAAAATGCCTTGTCTTGTTGAGTATCTAGCAGACCACAGTCGGTTGAACATACCTTTACAGTATCATGTTATTCTGGATCCATGCATTGTCTTAAAGGTGACAGCACTTACTTAATTTAATCAAACAACAAAAAGACACGGAAAATCACTCACTGTCCGTGACTGAATCGCTTTTGTACTTTAATAAGGATTAATATTTCATTTATAACGTCAAATACGCAATGCCTCTTTGACATTTGATTACTTTATTCAGCTTTGTTTTGACCTTTTAAAAAAAAAAAAAAAACTGGTTAGAACGCCTACAAAACATTTGAAAAAAAAAAAAAAAACACAAAAAAAGCCCATTGTTTTTATTTTGATTTGTATCTTTTGCGCGGTTGTATTTATTGTTTTTGTTCTGTTGCCTTGTAAGTAGGTTATGTGTTCTTATTCTGTTTATTTTTATTCGACAATATAGTTTTTTGTTTTTCTTCTTCCCTAACACATAGCACATACCGAACTGTACCAAAAACCAGTGACTCTGAAAACTGTTATATAAAACCGAAACCGTGATTAAAAACTTACGCGTTAAGTAGACGCAATCTGTGATGAACGTAGGGCATGAACCAAGCAGATTGTTCCGATTTATACGCTGTAAAACCGGTCATAAAGTTTCTTGACAGCAGGCATCTTTTTGATACTTGTTCTCATGCTAATATGATTTTCAGCTTGAGTACCTATAGTTTTTCCACGTGAAGTCACACACCCTTATAGGAACTCCCACATGGAGGGCAAAAACAATGCTTTGCTCCAACTGATAGATAGTTATTTTTACTCAGTGCTTGCATTAAGTATTAATGGATTTAAGCCAGCTATTAAAAGGCGAAAGTTCAGTAAAACAACGTAAGTGATTATGGATAGTTTGTACAGGAAAGCAGATTAAGCCAGAATATCAAAACAATGTGCAAAGTTGATGTTAAATGGGCTTCCCATAGAAAACCATTAAGAAGGATAAACAACTGAACCATTAAGTAAGCGGATTGCGTTCATATTCTGACACTCATCTGCCTGGCCTATGTAAAACTATTGCATCATTACTATAGAGATTATTACTGTTTAAAATATAATTAATGACACTTTAAAGTGATTTTACAAACGTTGTTGTTGCAACTGGTTTTACTGATGAAAATAATTGCCAATGGGTGCTTGAATGTTTATTGCAAATGGCCCAAAAATTGCATTTTTGTTCACATACCTTTGTTTTTATTTTTTGTACGAGGTGATCTAAATATTTGCGGCTGTGAAACAGATGGAAAATTGACAAGCTTGTGCTGCAGTTATATGGATGTTTTGCCCCCCTCCAGGTTCGTCAAGGCCGGTCACGTGACTGAAAGCTATCAACAGAGTAGTATTGCATCCTTCATATCTCTGAAAACTCTCTTTAGTTTTTATCATATTTATGAAAGACAGATACGGCTTTATGCTTCTCTCTGAGTAAAGTCGACTCCTGGAGGTGTGCCGTGGGTGGAAATAAAGAGTCACAAGCATTTACGTGCTGATTGCCAACAAACACAGAAATTTGATGCACTCACCACCTGTAGTTTTGACTCATGAACGGGATCTTTTATCATAAAAAAAGACTATAATATATTTTTTAGGCGAGGCCAGTGAAAATTTTGGCAGGGCAGGTAAAAATCTAAATCAGACTGAACCTGTAGGAAAAACTCCTTAGCTTCGAGTCCTGTGTTTATGTGTATAATACATCCTGTGTATAAACTTCCTAACTTCCGGCATTGCGCGGTGGCTAAAGAGTGTCTGTGGCACCTCAGTTGAGTTTTTATTGTTTGTTTGTTTCGTCTTGTTTTGTTTATTCGGTATTTGAAACCTTCGAAGCCCTCGAAGATGTGTCTTGTAGTGCTTCTGTACGGGCTGATGTTCATTTGCTGATTTGCTGCTACCACCGTGACACAGATCTTAACAACAGGAGAGCACGCTGCTGCAGCTGAGCAGATTGGCCCTGTTACTGGCGTTTTTTCTCTATAGTCAGGAACGACTATGACAGCTGAGACAATACGGTGATCGAATTTCACTGGAATTACCAAGAGAGTGTACGAGGGGGAATAAAACAGTAAGGAGATGGAGGAGAGTGTGTGCGTCATTGTAAATGAGAGATGGCGCAAGAACTACACAGTGCGGAAGAGAAACTTACTGGTCTGAAGATATTGAACTTCTGTCCTTGTCATTTAGACCCTTTTACCTCCCTAGGGAGTTTGGACAATTGTTTATAACTGTCGTCTTTATTCATCCACGGGCGAACTTCCGGGCTGCGGCAAACCTTATATATGATGTGTTGCTCAGTTGGAAAACGTTGCACCAGACGCTCCTAAATTTGTACTGGGGGATTTTAATGGTTGTTCTATAGCGCATGTACTGCCTCAGTATATTTCTTGTCCCACTAGTGGAGAAAGCGTTCTTGATTTGTGTTTTGGAAATATTAAGAATGCATATACGGGGTACTCAAAACCACCCTTAGGTGATTCAGACCACAATGTGAGACATTTGGTTCCTCTTTATAAACAGCGGCTTAAATCCAGCAAGTCTGAGCTGAGAACCATCCAGATATGGAATGAGGAATCTGTGGACTGTCTTAGAGGATGTTTTGATTGCAACAGCATGGCATGGTCTTTATAGATAATAGTGAGGATTTAAATAAGATAAATAATGTGGTGACAGATTATATCATTTTTTTTTGTGTGGCTAATGTCATAAAAACAAAATGTATTAAAAGGTATCCAAATGAACAAGCCATGGATAAATGGGGAATTAAAAGCATCATTGAAGAAAAAAAAGCAAGCATTTCAGACAGGCGATAGAGCACAGGTTAAAGTAATGCAAAAATAAATTAGGACAAATAATTATTAGGTGTAAACATAATAACAAGCAAAAAATTGAGAGAAAAATGGGGGAGAATAATGTAAGGCAGGCATGGCAGGGGTGTATACAGACAGGAGAACAGTAAATCATTTATGGGTAATCATGAAGATGATTTGGCCTTAGCAAATGAATTAAATAATTCTTTTTTTTTGGTAGATTGATACATCAGATTTAAAAACTGAACAGAATTTGATTAGGACAGCAAATTAATGTAGAGCAGTAAATCATTCTAACATCTAAAGAAGTTTGTAGGACCTTTAAAAGAGTTAATACAAGGAAGGCAGTGGGTCCTGACAGAATAACTGTTAGGGTACTTAAGGAGTGTAGGGAGGAGCTTAGTGTCATTTACTGTCATCTGTTTCAAGTGTCTGTGTCCAATAGATTACAGTGTGTTATGGTAAACGATCTGGCTTTTTCTTCTTCTATTGTTACCAACACAGAGGCCCCACAGGGAAGTACTATATCCCCATGTTATATTTACCCTTTATACAAATGAATGTAGAGGTTTCTCATCTGATATTTTTAATGTCAAATATGCAGACGATACGGCAATTGTTGGTTTGATCACTGAAGATGAAGTGGAGTATCGTAGAGGTGTGGATAAGTTTTGTTGATTGGTGTCCCATCTAGTTTCTTTCAGTTAAATATCAGGAAAACTAAATAAATATTTTTTGACTTCAGAACAAAAAGAGACACTCATCAACAAATAATTGTTAATGGGTGAGGGCATTAAGTTGTAAATGAATATAAATATCTAGAGACAGTCCCCAGTGATGTAAAACTGGCATGGGATGTAAATACAGTATCTGTTTACAAGAAAGGGCTGCACACGATTGTATTTCATGCATCAGCTTCTACAGTTTGGTGTGGCTCTATTCTATCGTTCATTTGTGGAGAGTATCTTGACTTTCAGCTTTGTTGCTTGGTATTTTTCTCACTGTCTGTAGTAAATAATAACAGACTAAATAAAATTTTAATATGGCTAGTAAGATTGCAGGTAAACAACAGCATAGTCTGATAAAATTATGTGAATCTTGAGCTGTGAGAAAAAGCCATACAATTCTATCACAATGCATCTCATCCTCTTTGTGGTGAATATGAGTTATTATGGCCGAAGGTACAGGGTCCCATTATTACGGACTGCCTGTGCACAAAGATCTTTTATATCATCCAGTATAGCTCTGTTAAATAATTCTTTGTGATATCACAGTTGTCATTTTAACATCTATGGGCAGTGATTCTGTTTGTTGTGAGAGGGATGTTGTTTGATGCTGGTTGTATTTATTTGTAATGTGTTGTAACCTGCTGATGTTTGTATTTGTTTAATTATTGTTGTTGATCACTGAAGAGTTGCCACATATACAAAAAGAATTTCCGGAAGGACAATAAACTAAACTAAACTATATATAGTGTCCCTTTCAAGACCCTGGGTCAGTCCTACGTACATCATTAATACATCTGAGATAATTTGACAAATGCCAGATTGGCTGGGCGGCAAGACAACACCGTAATGACATCATTAAGATCAAGGAGGGAAACAGCATAGCCTGCAAAATGACATAAAAGTTACATAAATAATACATTTGATTCATTTAACCTGGCTCGTGGTGAAACATCCTAAAAACTCATGGATATATTCTGGACCTGGTTCTTTCCAATGGTCTTTCCATTACTGATGTTCAGGTTTTTTGATACTCTGATCTCAGACCAAATGCATTAATTATTTATTAAGTCCTTTTCTTAGCCAATTCCAAGTGTTACTTCTACTGTACAACAGACTTGTTCTTTCTCTTCTCACTTCTGTGATGACTTGGCCCCATCTTTAACAAACTTCTGCCTATCTTTGTCTCTGGAGTCAACTTTACCTGACTTGGATGCTGAACAACATCTTGGTCTGTTAAGCACTGCTTGTTCAGAGGTTTTAAAAGCCACTGCTCCTCTTAAACTTAAGAAGCCAAAACCTAAAACTGAACCGTGGCTTCAGGACAACATCTGTTCTCTGAGACAACATTCCCCTCTTATAAATGGTGATTTCAAAATCCTCTGTGTTATTGTGTGAAGGTTTCTCAATGTTTTTTAGTGATTAGATCACTACTTTTGAGAGTCTCCGTGTTCTTCAGCCACATGGAACATTTTTAACACAGTTCCTCTCCAGTCTCTCGCAGAAATTATTTGACCATTTGAAATCTTCTTTTTGCTCCCATGATGTTTCTCCCTCCACGTATTGTGAAATTTTTATTTTTATTTATTTATTTTTTTTGATTCAGTTGGACCCAGTCCTGAGGCCTTTTTACTGAATAAATGTTTAAGTCCCTGATAACCTTACTCCTCTTCTCAAGATACCTTCCATTGATATTAGTGATTTCAATAATTCTTCCTTTTATTACCAAAGTCTTAGAAAAAAAAAAAAACTGTGCTTATTCAACTCCAGTATTTTCGTATCTCAAATCAGATTTTAGAACCCTTCCAGTCTGGTTTTAAGTCTCTGCAAGCCACCAAGTCTGCTTTATTACGGGACTTTAATGATACACTCTTATGGACTGACTCTGGTGACTCGTTGAGCCTATCCCCTTTTTGGTAACACTTTAAAATAACTTTCATTTATAAATCATTAAAAAACATGTATAATGTTTAACAGATCATTAGTTAATATTCACATAGCTAGAAATATAACATAATGTTCTTGTTAATGTTTTCTAATGAACTTACTAAAAATTACCTAATTATTAACATATGATTATTTAATGTAAATTTAAATGCTTACAAATGTTATTATACTTTCAGTTTATAACGATCTTCATTTGTTGGTATTTGTTTGTTGTGTAGACCTCTATTTACACATCTTGAATAATATATTAATTATTTGTTCATGTTTTGCAGTACCCAATCTAAAGTGGAAAGCATTCATAATTTGCTGTTTATAAATGTTTACTTATCATTATTACCTTTATGAGCAGTCACCTCAATGGCAAAAAAGTGTCCTGAAAGACCGGAATTTACCCTATTCACAAATCTTTACTAATCATTTATTAATCATTTGTTCATGTTTTTGCAGTTGCCGATCTAAAGTTGAAACTATTCATCATTTGCAAATGTTTATAAACGATTACTAATCATTTAGTATCTTTATGGGTATTGGACTTATGTAACAATGTTTGTTTAAAGGGTGGCTGGTTAAGTTTAGCTAAATGCTGGCTAAAGACATAACAGATTGTAATTTTGGTGCAAAAAAATGTTTTATTGCCTCCACACTCACATTAGTCAAGTCAAGTCACCTTTATTTTATATAGTGCTTTTAACAACACAGATTGTGTCAAAGCAACTGTACAGCATTAAATAAGAAAATAGTGTGTCAGTAAAGCAAAAAGGCAGTTCATCATTGAATTCAGTGATGTCATCATCCAGCTCAGTTCAGTTTAACCTCTTAACTGTCACCGTCCTGTATACGGGACGCCTAAATTTACTTCAATATATTAGAATTAAATCCTAATCTAATCATGAAAAACTATATATCGTTGGAAAGGTCTAAGACTCCTAAATAGATATTTGACCACTCTTTGTTGTTAAAAAATATGTAGGAACAGTAATAGATTTATGACAAGAGTGCACCTCAAAACATATACATCATAACAGGAGTTCTGACCTTTGTCACAAAAAAATCTCCTTTGCGTCCTTTTACCCTATCACATGTTTTAGCAATCATCATAAATTATTTATCATTTGAAAGCTTAAAACCTCCAAATTCATCCTGTGAAAACCATTTTGAAATCGGACACGGCGTTACCATGGAAATCGTACTTTAAAATATTTTAGCAGGCTCGTCCCCCTTAGTGGGAGGTGTCATATTCCAAATACATTACGGTCTTTTAGAATCAAAACTTTTCATGATCTTGACAAAATACATATCGTTGGAAAGGTCTGAGTCTCAAGATTCCATATTTGGTGTTTTTTTTGTCTTGGAAATATTCATATCGTAGAAATTGATACATTTGTGATAGAAAAATGCATCAAAAAATTCAATGGAGTTTGAATGGCACCCGGTGGCTGTTTGTGGTATAACGCCTAAACAAAATTGCATAGGAACCCAATTTCAGTTTTTTTTATTTCAAATTTGGATTTGGAATTATTTTTATTTATGGGTTTAATTTTAAAGCAATTTTGGATTAAAACATATTTTATTAAATATTTATTTTATATAAAATATAATAAAAATATTTCAGTTCATTTTCTTTACAGTAAAATTTAAACTTCCATAACTTTTTTATGCTTTCATTTTTTTGAAATGATTTAACTTCTGCAATAATCTGCAGATTGTCTTCTTTAAAAAGAGACCAACCTTTAGTCTGTATTCAAAAGCGTTTATGAATTATAACAATTTAAGTTTGAATAGTGTACTTTCACATCTATGTTCAAAAAGGGGGGTGACAGTTAAGAGGTTAAATAGTATCTGTCCCGCATTCTCCGGCCCAGCTCCGGCCCACACAATCAGCTTTTGCTTGGCCCACATACTGCAATGAATGACGGTCCTAGTGTGGTATCCAGACAAGGGCCATACATGGCCCATGGTCCATAACTGGCCCAAGTCTCAGCCAGGTTAATTACCCATAACTGGCCCTGAATTGGGCCAGATCAAAATGTCAGCCTCATCAAAACCATAACCAAGCCACTTGATGCACCACCCTCACAGATGAATAGCCACCAACAAACACGACAGTATTCTGAACAAATATTTAATCATGTTTAATCAGCAAAACAAGCTGAATGAATCTCAAACCTAACATACAGCATTATGGTCAGTTCACACTTACACAAAACTATAAGAAAACCATGCTTATTTGTTTTGCTTGGTCAGTGTCTTCACCCTGTTGGAGTATGGCAGTGTGAATTGGCTTTAAGGTGCTTTGTAAAACAAAAAACACAGTAAAAAAAATATATATATTTTTAATGTTTACACAATTAACATCAATTCTTGACCCTCTGGGGCCTGAGGGTGTTTTGTGGGCCTAGAGAAGTTTTGACATGCCCTGAAATTTTTGTTTTTTTTCAGTTGCTTATGAGCACATAAATGGCTAAAGTCTAATAACACTGTAATCAGCACAAACTGGGCTACAATAATATGTGAGCAGCATGTATGTACATGATTGTGTTTTTGAGAAAGCAGCATTTATGCGTGGTTAGTGAAAAAACTAAAGTTTTGAAGTCACTGAAATAAGGCAATAAAACACCTAGAGAACATTTGTTCACAAGACCTTTTGAGAACAGAATTTTTTTTTTGCTACAAAATGAATGTGAAAAATCATCTTGATTACTCACTCACAGAAAACAATATATTGATTTACATTTTTAAGAACACTTTTTGTGTAGCAAAGGTAATTACGAGAAGGCGTCAACTATCCTGCATAATGCTGTGATTCCCCACTGAAAAGACAAAGGCCCGCATAATGAGCTGCATAATTGAGCCCTTTTCAGTCAGGTGTGTGACTGAGAGAGAAGAGTTACAAGAAAGACTCTGAGGACAAAATAATTTTTTTTTAAAACTAAATTATTAATCCATTATTGTGATGGTCACTGATACTAGTACTAATTATAGAAAAAAGAACACAATTACCACATAGCACACATATTATCAGTGATATTACAGCTTACTTGATACATTTACACCTCAGAGGATCCCGGATATAAACACAATTCGGTCAAAAATACTTACACCAGAGTAGATATTTATGAACAGAAGCCTTGACTTACATTCATAAACCAAGAACTGCATTTTTGTATGTAGGCCTATACAACATATATATAGTTATAAACATATTTGGCCACTTGCTCAGTTGTAGACATGTCAAGTCTTTGGATCGTGTGCAGTGGCAGGATCGATTGCTAAGCGGTTCAGCTAGGCCTCCTCTTGAAAAAATATCATGTGGGCACCATCTGACGTAGCACAACTTATGTTGTCTACGTCAAGGAGATTGGCCCATCGAGGGACTATTGTGATTGGACTTTTATTGAACTGGCTCATTTAACGGTTCTAGGGACGAGATTGTGCCACATGATATTTTTCAGAGGAGGCCTAGCTGAACCGCTGCAATCGATCATGCCACTGCACGATCCAAACTGGACACTGGAGTTTTACATAGATCTGGCACTTCAACAAAGTGACTCATGGGGGATGTAGTGCTTCGGTGTGGTGAATAAACGGATGTGCAGTGACCAGATCATGACAATATGTTATACTTTGTTTAATTACCATTATAAACTAGATTTGCACAAATTTTTGCTCACTCAGTGTATTTTTGATTTTTACAGTGGGGGTACTTTTGTTGCAGGAGCACGAGATAGCTTGATTTCAAACTTTGAACTGAATAAAAAATGACAAGTAAGCAGTCACTTCAGTAATATGAAATAAAATAAAATCAATTGTTTTTTAGTTTTCCAGGTAGGTAGGTCTAACAGTAGGGCTATTAAGAGATTTAGTTTTGTTTGTTTGTTTTTTTTTTATACCAATTATCCAAATAATGTTTTTAGATTCTAGAAAACTTTTATTATCAGAACACATGAGCCATAACTATCGTTAGCAGATCAATGAATGAAAGGGCAGCGCTACTAGAGTTTGCGCATATACCACACCATATGTTACAACACAGTAGAGCTATTACAAACAGAAACAATACTGTACTACATAGATGTTTCCTGTTGATTCGGGTAAGTTCAAAACGGTATATGCATGGCGCGACTGAGCTGCGGAGCCAGAGCACACATGAACTAGAGCAGAATAATATGTAAAGCGTCACACCACATGAAAAGTGAAACCTGAAGCGGTGACATTAAGTTTCGGCAGCCGGAATTTCGGTGCATCTCTAATTATTTGCAGGCATCATGAAATGGGATATTATATAATAGATGCTTTTTTGAACATTTTTAGCAATTTAAAAATAGTTTAAAAATGATGTATTTTAAAAAAGGCACTCCTGCTCTCGACGGATGGCACCCCGGTGGGAAACACTGACGTTAGAAAATATTTTATATTTATTTGATATTGATATTTATATATGGTATTATGATGATGTAATCTATATAAATAATATATATATATATATATATTAATATTACTAGTATATATCTATATATCTAATCTTTGCTTTTGAATGGTTGTAGCTTGGCAGCTTACTTCGATGGGTGAGGTCTATCAGTGAAGCCTCAATTGCAGTGTGAGTCACGAACCGGTCTAATTATGGTGCGCTCTAGCCTTCCGTTTCTAGTAAGAACTCTAGTGGTCTGGCATCGCGTGCATTGGGACCAGGCTGGAGTTGTGTTTTATTAAGCATCGCAGAAAAACAGCTGTGGTTTCCAATAAGCTTTATCATAATCTAACCCTGCGGTCATGCAACGCACTCATCCATACATCACATCTACGTAATACTACTCTTCATGTTAATACGTGCATTCAAACAGGACTATGATATCTCTCTGAATATACAATAAACAGGGGAAAAGCAACTATTTTTTTTTAAATAAATATATCGTTCATTATGAAAACAATTATAATATAATCAGCGTTGCAACGCGTGTTCCCTCGATATCGATATAATCACTATTTCTACTGATGGCCCCCCCTGTAACACTTGTTAGAGCCTTATCTCTAAATATAACCCGTATAACCTATACCTAATGAGCAATAAATCTGCCCCTCACCTCTTAACGCTTATCCTACTCTCAATAGCAGCTAATATGTTGTGCGATTAACTGCAAGCATTTACCTCATTTTATTACAATCATTGCTTAAAATTGGGGGTTTTTAACATATTTGTAGATTTTCAATAAAGTGCTTGATTCATATGGAATTGAAAGTTTAATACATTTGTAAGACATGATGAACTTACATTCGAAATAATGATTTGTTTATACATTATTCCAACTTTATATCGTCGCTAGCTCTAACTTTCTTGTGGAAGTGCCACATGGGTTCAATTATCGCACCGGTTCTCTTTTCCCGGTATTGTACTCTCCTTTGGGCTCCATTTGAGGCCCGGCCTTACCTGTGGTGATCATTTCACAGGCCATTGCAGATGGCTACTCCATAAGGTGATCGCTACCCCTGAAAATGCACTAAACATATGCTTCTGAAATCTCTTTTTGCTGCCTGAAGTTCTCAAATATTTGTGTTTTCTGAAGGAACAAAAACAGAGGCATAGTTTTTGGTCCCCATGAAATCTCTGGGTTTAGAAGTTTGACCCTGGACTACCTTGCTCCCCTTTACTTCCTCCTGCATTAAGAAATTAAGGTGTGTTTTTGGAATTGTAGGCCCCTCAAATTCGACAACACATAATGCAGTGGTGTGGTTCTTGTATTTTCAGTTACATCTTCTCTCTCTAAGATTAAACAGTTTCAATCAGAGAAAACCTTATAGATTGCAATGTATGCGTTTGTTACTACTACTCACCTGGTTCTTGCAACTCCTCTTTATTATGGTACAGTTCATCCGGAAAGTTTCAAAGCGCTTCACTTTTTCCACATTTTGTTATGTTACAGCTTTATTCCAAAATGGATTAAATTCATTATTTCCCTCAACATTCTACAAACAATACCTCAAGCATCTTTTACACTCGCACCTCCCCTGCAGTCCTTATTATCCGAGTTTTAAATGAGAATGCACAGGTTGGCTTAATGCATATACAGACAATGCGTGAAGCTGAAAAAGTTGACAGTGTCAAAATAAAAGTGCCTATTTACATTGCAGGTAACGATTTATTAAGCGTTGCATTAATACATCGTATCGTAGATTTTGATCGATGCATCAATCCATATCGATGGACCGTTACACCCCTAACACCCGATAAAACCCCCACGAGGCACTTAATTTTCCACTTTTCGATTATTTCCACCATTTTTTATTGAAAATAAATGCCTTTCCGATGTGATGTGAAAAAAAAAAAAAAACAAGTTCGGCGGATTCAAACTTATGTCAGTTGCATCAAAAAGTCAATGCACTTTATTACCTACACCACTGGATCTGTTTGGTATGATGTCTTTTGTATTGTCTTTTTGTACACATTGGTGGGCAGAGTTAGTGTAAATACCCTCTTCCAACAATGCGGGCTATTTGTGAACTTTATCTTCTTCATCGTTTTCGTCTCTACAACCGATTTGTGACAATGTGTTGTTATGTCTTAAATCAGGATGGCCATACATGCGATTTTGTTATTTCCTTATCTCAGAGAACCGAAGCGTTCCATTTCAAAAGTTCACTCTCGTTATGTATGGGAATGAATCCAATCACGGCGCACTACAAGCAACAATTATATGCTGCTCTGGGAGCCCAGTGTTAGAGCACTAATAATGACCCTAAGGGACTTAGGCATTATCTCGCCCCAAGCTTAGCTGAGGGCATGAGAAATCACTACCCACATGGGAGGTTTAAACAGATAGAATCCGCGCATGCAAGGCGGGGATGTCTAAGTTATAGAATCTGGCAAAAGTGGACAGCGATGACCAGCTTGCGGCCGCACAGATCTCACTGATAGATATGCCGCTGGACCACGCCCATGAGGAGGGCATTTCAGTCCTTCTGATGCATAAGCCAGAGCTATAGAATCACAATTCAGCGAGACAGTCTTTGCTTGGTAACTGACAGACCCTTCTGGCGGCCTCCAAAGCAAACAAACAGTTGTTCAGACTGCCTAAACAGTTTACAATGTTCCACATAGACTCTCAGAGCCCTAACAGGGCAGAGAGCGTTCAGTCCCTGCTCGCCGTCTGCAGCGGGGAGCGCCAATAGGGATATTACTTGCACTTTAAAGGGAGTAGAGAGCACTTTAGGAACATAGCCGTGTCTCAGTTTCAAAATGACATTGTCATTGGGCCCAAACTCAATGGGGCACGCCCCTTATCCGGCAGTTCTTGCAGAAAAGTCAGCACGCAGGACATGTCACATGAAACCGGGTCCACTTACCATGCAGAGCACCAACTGAGGAATACTGACCATTTCTGGCCATAGAGCCATCTTGTGGACAGTGCCCTTGCCTCAAGAATGGTGTTGCTTACTCTCGCTGGGAGCCTATCAGACTCCTGTTGAGGCACCAGACATGAAGCCTCCACAATTGTGGGTGGAGATGCTAAATCATGCCTTTCGCCTGTGAGGGAAGGTCCCTCCTCAACAGGATGGGCCACGGGGCCATCATCACCAGCTGCATCAGCTCCGGAAACCAAGCCTGGTTCTTCCAGAGTGCAGCTACTAGGAGGAGGGAGCATTTGGTTTCCTTGACTCGCCTGATGATCTGGGGAATCAGGGCGATAGGAGGAAATGCATAAAGGTGAGCCCATGGCCAGTCGTGGGCCAGGGCGTCTCTCCGTATTGAGAAAAATGTTGGGCAATGAGAGTTGTCTCCCGAGGCGAAGAGGTTGACCTCTGCCTTCCTAAAGACCACCCAAATTCGCTGTACCATCTGAGGATGCAACGCCCAATCGCCCGGGGCTACCTTGCCTCTGGACAGCATGTCCACTCCCAGGTTCATCTTGCCCGGCACTTGAAGCGCCCTTACCGAGAGGAGTTCCTTCTGTGCCCAGAGAAGGAGGCAACGAACCAATCTGTATAAGGTGTGAGACCTGAGACCACCTTGGTGATTGACCACTGTCGTGCTGTCTGAACAGACCAGGACATGGCGGCCTTTGATGGCCGGAAGGAAGGAGTACAGGGCTAAGAAAACTGCCAACATTTCCAGGCAGTTGATATGTAGGCATCGCTGCTGAGCTGTCCAGGAGCCGAATGCCGGATTGCCCTCCAACAGCGCGCCCCGCCCGGAGTTGGACGCATCTGTCGTGATCACTTTCCTTCTGGAGACCATGCCCATCCTCACTCCTGTCTGAAACAGGCGAGTGGTCCTCCAGGGGGCCATAGCTTCGATACAGTGGTGGTCCACCCTGACCGGAAATCTCTTCAACCACCAAGCGTGGGGCGCGACACAGGCTTTTAGCCAAAATTGGAGGGGTCACATGTGGAGCAGGCACAGCGGAGTTACAGAGGCGGCAGCGGCCATGAGGCCGAGCAGCCTCTGAAAAACCCTCAGGGGCTGTGTCATCCCTGGTTTGTGGGAAGCCGTCAATCACTGAATTGTCAGGGACCGATCTGGCGAAATCCACGCTCGCATTAGGGCGGAGTCTAGAACCGTTTCCAGAAAGACAGTTTGTCGTCTGGGCAACTGTCTCTTGTGTTCTGATCTGGCTAAAACCAGCCAATCGTTGAGGTAGTTCAATATGCGGATTCCCATCTGCCTGAGAGTGGACAGAGCCGCGTCTATGCACTTCATAAAAGTGCGTGGGGCTAGGGACAGTCCAAATGGAAGGAGTGCATACTGATAGGCCACTCCCTCGTACGCGAATCTCAAGAACAGTCTGTGACGGGGGGTATGTGGATGTAAAAGTAAGCATCTTTCAAATCCACAGTCAAAAACCAATCCTTGGGGCAAATATGCGCAAGATTTTTCTTGACCGTCATCATCTTGAACGACTGGCGCATAAGCGAGCTGTTCAGATGTCTGAGATCGAGAATGGGTCTGAGCCCGCCATCTCTCTATGGGATGAGGAAATAGTGGCTGAAAAAAAGCCTTACTCATTGATCGCTGGGGGCACTATTTCCACAGTGCCTTTTGCAAGCAGTGCTTGCACCTCCTGCCAGAGAACAATAGCTTCGTTGTCAGGGGCAGCAGTTTGAACGACGCCTCTTAAGTGGGGCAGTCTGTGAGCTAACTGCAGCGAGTAGCCTCGTTGAATTGTTTCAAATCCATCTCAAGATTCCCGGAATGGCTGCCCAGGCCATGTGTAATGCGAGAGGTTTTATTTTCTTGAACGAGAGCTCGCCTTGAAAAAGCAGGGAGTCTACGTTTGTAAGTGATTGAGAGAGGATGAGGAATTTTTCTCTTTAAGGTATGTGGGTCCGCTATCACAGCGGTAAAATATTCAGGCATGCGCTGCACCTGTGAGTACGGGGCCCCTCCTTTTCCTCTCTAGCGCCTCAGGACGGCTTCGGTGGTTCAGGGTCCAGCACAGCTCGTGGGCGGGGACCTTGACGCTTCTGGTAGGGGAAGCATTTCACCGGCCTGGATTGCTGTTTCAGCCTAAGCTCCGTATTCCGCTAAAGCTGATACTATGCTGGATTTGCAGGCTGAGCACCGGGGCACTTCTGGCAGCCCGCAGCCGCGCGGTGCCAGGGCGTTTAGAGAGGAAGTGATGCAGTGCCTGTGACATCTTCTGAGCCTCCGACAACCATTAAGTGAACCCATGAATAGCGGAGCCGAATAGCCCTTTCGGCGAGACTGGCGAGACGAGGAAGGCCATTTTTCTCAGCGTCCCTGATCTCTGTAAGCATTAGCAAGAGGTGACACTCCAGCACCATCAGGCTGGCCATGGTCTTGCCGATCGCTTGCGCTGTGGCCTATGTAACGTGCAGAGCGAGATCTGTTGCTGTTCGCAGCTCCTTAAAGGCCTCCTGGTGCTCTTGGCCAGACTCGTCCATACTAAGGAGAAGTTTGGCCAGCGTATCGCGAGGATGCAGATTAGCTCGGCGTCTGGCTTTGGGCCTCGGCCTCGAGGGGAGGGGCTGCTTCTGGCTCCTCGCCTGATTCAGATTCGCCCAATCCTCCGTTTCCTGACGCCGCCAAGGGTGATACAGAGTGCTCGGCGGTGATGTCATCAATGACGATGTCCTCCTCGAACGCACCGAATGAGAACCAACCCGCTCGCACAGAAAGAGGGCGCTGGTCCCATCACATGGTGAGAAGCACACCGGCGTGAGAGGATGCGGGGAGGGCGGGGCACGCAGCGCTGAGTCGACGTGACAACTGCCCGAGCCCACTAAAAAGGATCCGCTGCCCCGCCGATTCTTTCCTCTTGATGGAACAAGGCGATCCACGAGCGTAACGTGAAAGGCTCATACTCTCGCAAAAAGAGCACGAGCCCGCTCAGCGAGCGCAGCCTCTGCGTGCCCGTCTTCATCATGCAACCTTGCACGCACCACACTCGCGGCATGACATTTGGAGCAACGTGGCGCTGAAAATTGCTCTTTAGGAATTTTTGCTCTTTGCCTGGATTCCGTCGCTGCTTTCAGCTTCTTCCACGGCGGTGGCAGCAGCCGCTGGAGCTTTTTCCAAGGCTTCTTCCTTCTTCTCCGGCAGAAGAGTCAGCGAAGAGATATGATCTTGTTCGATGAAAGGAGAAATGATCTGATGAATGGCGCTATGGGCCGCCGTATATAGCGTCGGACCCTAGGCCCCTTTGGCGGACTAAAGCCCCAATTGTTTGTGTGCAGCGTCACACAAACGTGAACAAATCAGGCTTCAGCAGAAAGGAAAAAAGGCGTTTTTCCCCATACATAACGTGAGTTGAATTTCGCAAAAAGGAACAATGGCAACTGGACATATTTTTAAGATATGTCAGGCAATTCTTTCAGTAAAACAGCCCAGACATTGCTTTTAGTCTAGGACCATGCTTAGCTGTCCTTGCAACCGGGGATTGTGATTGAGACATTTGTACGTTTAGACAATTGTTGCTTATAGGCAATGCGATATAAACATTAACAATAATTATGTATTGTGGACGAGTGCTATACAAACACATCTGATGTTCAATACAGTGTACTGAAGTTTTTTTAGACATGGTACATTGTGTTTAGAGGCATCTAGGCATCGTTTACATTTTAACACTGTTTTCTTTAGTATAAATTGCGGGTCTGCAACAAGTTCTCCCTGTTCCTAATGTCACAGTAACGTTTGATTTGAGCCTGGTTACGGCCCGAATCGGTGTCATTTTTTTTTTTTTAACCTGGGAATGATGAGATTCCGTAATCTGTGTGAAGTCGAGGTTTTAACAGGTGAGTGACAGAAGAGAAGAAGACTGTAAAATAAGAAGTGATTTGAATTTGTTCATGTCTTAAGTTTTTTTTTTTTATATTATTAACAGAAGAGGACAAGCAACTCTACACTTGTGTTCCAAGTGAGTGCTCTTCAGTATTCTCTGTATTTTATCCAGTACACATATATAATATTCCTACTGGAATATTTGGTAGCGGTTTACATTCCCTGAACTCCTAGTCTAGGGAATAAAATAGGAAATGAGCAAATAAGAATATAAAAGTAAAACCCTTATGTGCCCGTCTCCAGACCCAAAGTCCACGACACATCTATTTGTTGCTCCAAAATGATAGCCATACAGCAATCTTTATTTAAACACCCGAAAAAGAGAAGAAAATAATAAAAAATGGAAGCCCAAAAATCCTCAGTAATATCAATAATCCGCTAACTAAATAGAAAAATAAACTAACTTACCTAATGAAATACCCCCTTATCCTTATTTATCCACAAAACAGAGAAAAACGTGTAAAAAACAAAAACAAAACAAAACAAGGGACACCCCACTCCTTACATACCCTTCACAAGTATCTTGACTACATTATTTTTCTTAGTAATGCACAAGTAAAACAGCAAATGGGTCTGTGAATGGAGACGTAAAGGGGGAAAACATCAAGCGTGAAGCGAATCGCTCTCCCTTCTCTCTTCTTGGTTGATTGGGGACCACTTTTAAGTGTTTCCCACAGCCTTACACTCTGTTTGTGGCGGCCTACCCCGCTCCCATATACATATATATATCAACTTCATTTTGCTTGCCAGCAGGAGGCGCTTTAAGAGCGAGGGAGAGATAGAGGTCCTCTCCGGGTAACGGCTGCAAAGCAGCGCTGAGCTCATCAAACAGCTGCCTTATCAAGCATTACCCAGCACAACATGCAGCTTTGGGCCCCAATACGCGGTAGACATGCGGAGACACGTGTGGGCCCCACACTATGGGGCCCGTGTGGGGGCCCAAGTGGGACAGCCCAAAAGTGTGGGTTAAGTGTGGGCTGGCCCACACAAAAACTGAGTGGGCCCCCCAATGGGGGCCACTTGGTGTGCCAATAACACATGCCCACAGGTATGTACACACAGTGTGGGCTGGGTGTGGGCACAGTGGAGAGAGTATGGGCTGGCTGTGGGCATAATGGTGGAAGTGTGGGTAACACTGTGGGCTGGGTGTGGGCACAGTGGGGAGAGTGTGGGTACATGCTGTGGGGCTGGCTGTGGGCATAATGGTGGACTTGTGGGTACACTGTGGGCACAGTGGGGAGGGAGTATTGGGTACACTGTGGGCTGGGAGTGGGCACAGTGGGGAGAGTGTAAGGGGAATACTGTAGGGCCAAAAGTGTCCCCTCTATTTGTCCTAAGTAGCATCCCATTTGAAAATGTTTACCTAGGGCCCCAGCAGACCTCACAGTATGCCCACACTTTTGGAGGAACTGTGGACATAAACCTGTGTAGGGCCTTTGTGGCCTTAACAAATAACACTTTGTACCTGCAGAATGCTGCAATGATAACTATTCAATCACATGCAGAACAATTATACGTTGAAAAGTAGAAGTAGTAAATTGAGAAGTCATAAATTTCAACATACTTTGATTTTAGTTCACGGTCCATGTAAAAAATGCAGAAAACACTGTTCAAAAGTTTTAGGCTAGGTAAATTTTGTAAATGTTTTTTTGAAACAAGTCTCATTATGCTCACAAACTATACTACATTTATTTGATAAGAAATACAGTTAAAAAGCAGTAACATTATGAAATATTACAACTTTAAATAACTGTTGTAATTAACAAAAAAAAAAAAAAAAACTGTTTTCTACTATGGTTTAATTTCAGCATCCATTACTCCAGTCTTTCTGTGTCATAACAATCCAAATATAAATTATTCAATATTCTGTGTTTGGTTGCTCCAATAAACATTTTTGTTTTTTTATCATCTCTCAAAAACAGTTTGTGCTGCTTCATTTTTTGGAAAACAGTAATCTATTTTTTTCAGGTTAGTTTGAATCGAAGCTTTAAAGAGCAGCATTTGTTTTTTTTATCAGTTTAACGCACCCTTGCTGAATACAAGTAATATCTTAAAGAAAAAAAAAAAACTTTCTGACCCCAAACTATTTAACACTAGAATGTATTGAATAGATATATAAAAACAGAAACAATGACCAATTTATAACTACATCAGAAAATTTAAGTGCGATATTATAGATAATTATAGATAAATCATCCCCTAGGAGGCACCAGTAGAGCTCTGCCTGATCTCTGATCTTTCTGGTTCTTCCTGCTCCTCCCACTGTCCAAGTCTCTTACGTTACGGAGCCACTTTATTAGAAGTCTCCATTTTAGATGCTTGGGCCTGCGCTGCTATTTTCGTTCCAGCATCTACCCGAGAAAGAAAACACAATGCAAAATGTAAAAATTTATATATAACACATATATAAAAACCTAAACAAAATCCAAGTTTCCACCTCAGGAAGTCTCCCAGGGCACTTATATTTTTTTGGTGGATTTTTTTTTATGTTAAAAATAAATGTATTCTTTATTGCTGTACAGAGATACACAGAGAGTTGACAGTGTGAATGAACTTCATGAATAAATGAGACAATGAGAGAATCAAGTGGTTTGATTGAGATTAAGAGTGAGATTAAGAGAAAACTGAATGAAAGACTAAAATACTTAATTTTACAACATTTTCCAAATTTCAATTTCTAAACCGTTGACTCACATACATATCCATATCCAATATGTGTGTGTGTTGTGTTAATTTTTTTCCCAGTTCAACAACAGAAGGTAATTATTTGAGTACATAATTAAAAATGGTTTTTAACACAAGGTTAAGTTATATTATAGCAAAACACTGCGATATTCCTAGGGGTGACCCTGAATAATCTAGATTCAATGCTTCGATGTAGGAGCCCGATGTTCGATCGACCCAAAAATCGCTCCATTGAATTCCCGAATATTTCGCGGCTGTTATGATCTTGCCAGTTTGGGCTATACATGCTCAAATGTTTTGATTTCACATAGAGCTACCGGTTTTCTCTCTAAATAGTTTATATTCAGCCTATTAAGATAGTTGCTGTAAATAAGATTCTGCAAAAAGAAGCTTCAAATAAATATTTTAACGTGCACGATCAAATCCAACCACCCCTATAGATTTCAGTTTCACTTTCTATAATCCGAGACCGACAGAGAAGCATCTTGGCGGCAGAGATTTAAAACTTTAACAAGACTCAAAGTTGACACAGGCAGAGTGAAAAGACTGGATTTCTTACAATCACGTAGGGTACAAGTGATTTCAAAAACACTTCAGCCAGTTAAATATATAGTGTATATATTATTTATATCGTATAAGAAGCATTCGGTTGAGTTGAGCTGCAGTAAAGCACTTCATGATACAGTGATTATCTCTTCAGCGCACAGCGCGAGCAGGACAAACAACGATGCATAATATTAATAACTATGACTGGGACTGTCATACACATAACATTATATAATAGAACACTATTATATAAAACGCTGTGAATTTTTAGAGTTTGATTGCTGTGTGAAGAACGCTTCACAAAAGGAGTTCATTTGAGCCGCGACAGACATCGTTCATCCAAATGCATTTGGGGCATTTTGTCGCAGATCAGCTTCATATATGAAATGATCGCCAATATTCACGAGCGTTATGTTGTATAAATGATGAAGCGAAGTGATGGCTATACTCGAGATCAACTTCACTAGGGTCATTTCTATGAGGGGCAGCTGTGGCTAATGGTTAGAAGTTGGACTTGTAACCTGAAGGTCCGCAGGTTCAGTCTCGTGCTGGCAGGAGTTGTCAGGTGGGAGGTCAGTGAATGAAGCCCGCTCTCTTTACCCACCTCAATACCAATGACTGAAGTGCCCCTGCACTGAACCCCCAGTTGCTCCCCGGGCGCTGGATATATAAGCTGCCCACTGCTCGGTGTGTTTTCACTTCTCACTTCTGTGTGTGTCACTTGGATGGGTTAAAGTAAGAGCACCAATTCTGGTATTGGTTACCAGCCAACTTGGCAAATTGTAACGACTTCTTCTTTCACTTTTCCTTCTACTGGGTCCTCAATAACGATGCAGAACACATATACTCCACAGAGACTACGTCAATACAGCTTAACGAAGTGACACGTGTACCTCATTAGAACAACACACACACACCGTGATAACATGTGAATTTGTCATTCTAGTTTGCACCTACAATGACGAGTCAAGTGTCGCGCAATGTGTACTTCCTGTGTAATGCAAGAACTCGAAGAGTGAATCCATAATTGTCATCCCCAGACAGAGGCGATAGTGCTGGGGGGTATCACGCCGCTAACCTGAGTGGCGTTAACGTCAAGTTATTATGCTGTCGAAGGTATGAATGTTTTTTAAACCCCGCCCAAAACATAGTGATTGAGTTGTATCAGCGACACGACAAAGATTAGAAAAATTATGAAAATCCCTTAGTTGGGCGGACACACCCTAAATATTACCACTTTTATAAACATAAGGTTCCGGTGTTCAGTGGGTTTGAGACTATGTCCCAAGAGGCGGTTGAGTCACAGATAAAAATAGCTTATTATTTGTCATACAGTACGTAAGGTAATAAAGGTATACGTAAAATGATGATAGCCCCTTTCATTTGTGGGAGATTGGAAGGGGGTCCAGTGAAAAAACTAGGCCCACTGTGGTACAAGAAGACTAACTAATGACTTTACCTTGATGCATGATGAATGTATGCTAAGCTTTAAAGTAAATTGACGGGGTGCGCTCCATGACGAAAAGAGCCCCAGTAATGAACCCGTTCTTGGTTGAATCTTTTCTCTGCATCTGACACAACACTAACTGGATGGGGAAGAAGAAGAGAAGAACACATCAAAGTGCGAGTGGAATGTTGTAGTAGAACTATTGTCATAATTATTGCAAAATAGCAAAGTTGAACAAGTAATTTTGATTGTGAAGCACACGATTGAGAAGGAGGACGAGCAAGGATGAATGCTAGGAGTTGATGTACACGATTACCCTCAGTGGTGTCCAGGCCCGCAGATGTTAACTCCGCAAGCTCGGTCCACCCAATCGTCTTGAGTTTGTGGTGATCCTGGAAGACCTTGATCAGCTGCTTCCGCTGTAATTACTGGGGGCTGGAGCTTAAACTCTGCAATCAGGCCTAGCTGGCAATCCATACTTCACAAGAGAAAAAGGACAGACATTATGGTAATGTGGCGGGACACCCCTGAACATGACACTCCCACCCCCGTTGAACATAATGATTTAATATATGGTATACACGGTTAATATCATGAGAACCGAAAAAGGGAAACAAAAAAACAAACAACACAACAAAATATCAGTTAAATATTCTCATGGGTTTGTATAACGATCACGAGGGAACACGGCAAAAATGTAACTCCATACGAGTCCAAGAGAAATCATAATTACATGAATAAGTAACCTTAGATAATTTGAATATAGGAGGCTATAATTTTACAATCACGTCTCATATGTTCCAGTAATTGATTGCGTAAATCTATTGCTGGCTGATACAGTATGGACAGTTGATGCAGTGCTAAAGACAAGACTACCCAGTACAGGGGGGGCTGTGTCTACAGACCTCTGTTACACCTTCTCTTTCAATCGACTGCATCTCCGCACACTGTGCGTGCCGCGAAGACCCTCTCTCTCTACTCGAGCTCTCTCTCTCTCGCTCCTATGAGGGGAGATCTCTCTCTCTATCTCGCTCTCTCGCTACTCGTCATGACATGTCTCTTCTACTCGTATGAGTCGACTCTGTCTCCTCTCTCCTGCGCTGGTCTGCTACTCTCTCTCAGCGGTGGCCATGCTGGGAGTGTTGGGGTGCGTTGTGAGGTGTGTTTCCGAGGAAGGAGAGGAACGATTTGATGTTGGCGGTGTTTTTTTCCGCATAGGATTTTGTTTTGTTTTTTTCGGTGTTGAGTTGTTGTATTTTTTATGTTTCTAAGTCTATGAATGTTGGTTGTTTTTCTAACAAAAAATAAGGCATATGGTGTTGTTTTGTGTGATTGTTGTTTGTGGATTTTTGAGGCGAGCACTGGGGATGGCGTCTGTCCCTGCGGGGACAGTGTCACAGGTGTCGCTGCCGCCATGGAATCAGGTGTGTACCAGCTCAGGGCGTCACTGTTGAAGAAGTGTGTGCTGGCAATCGGTGAAAAAGTTGGGTATGAGACATTACTACAGCATCCAGGATGAATAAAGCAGTGGTGGTTTTTGTCGAGACAGGAAGACAGTAGTAAATCAGTTGATAAGCGACGGAATTGTGGTAAGTGGTGATTTTCTTATTATCTCACCGCTTGTTGCTTCCGACAACGAGAGTTACGATATCCAATGGGTGACCGCCTTTTATTCGAAATGACGAAATTGAGAGAATAAAAGCTTTGTCGCGATATGGAAAAAAAGGCTAGTGAGATTAAGATGATCCCGCTGGGGTGTAAAAACGCTGCTTCTTAAACCGTTATGTCGTTCAGGCGGCAGGTGTTTATGTTCTAAATAGAACACAGAGTGGGACATTTCGTTCAGAGTCATGCATGAAGGGAAAGCGGATTTTATTTACGCAAACACGGGTAGTAGTGTGAAATGTTTTGAGTGCTGCGGGACATCGGGCATAAACGGCATCGCCATGTCCACACAAGGCCCAGGTTAGTGAAGTGAGGAGCGTATAGGCCTAGTACTTCTACTCGCGAGCTGGTGAGAGCAGCAAGTCAGCTTTCTTGAGAGATGTGCAGCCTCAAGCTGGATCACAGAGGAACATCGACAGTGTATGGAGTGAGTGAAAGTCAGACTGAGAGAATGTCCATGAAATGGTTGACTTCTGGTAAAAATAATAATATCCCTTTATGGGGAATCTTGAGGACGCTAGTGTACTGAATGATGAATGTAGGCTAACGGTTAGCGTTGAAAAGGGTACCTTTTAATGAAAAATTCTGCAAAATGTCTAATTCTGGTGAAATGTGTGAGGCTGGATTCGGGGGTATGAGAAGAGTTGATGATGCTTTCTCATGATATGTCGGACATTGGATCACAGTGTGGAAGTGTGGACGATGTGTATAAAAATTGCAAGATATAAATAACTTCCTGGAGAGAGCTTGGAAGAACTGTTGAAGTTAAAGATTTTTTTTTTTTTCCTGATGAGAAATAAATTCATGCTTACAGTGCAATTGTTGCAGAGGAAATGTTAGCTTTGATGCGTTAACCAAAACCAAAAATGATTGCAGGTTGAAGAAGATGGTAACAAAGCTAAGAATGGCTAAAATAAAACGTTGCTCAAAACAAATCAAATGTTAAAGTCACATGTGGTGAGACATTTCTCTTGTTTTTTTGTGCTTTTGCGATCTCTCTTATATTTTGCTTTATTCTATGGACGGGTAGACGTGTGGCGCTGTCCAATATTAATGGGAGTAGGAGAATTGTAATAACTGAGGACAATGGATCGAAGGGAGAGAGTGAGTTGGTAAAACAAAAGCTTAATTGCTTCTTTGGTCTTACAGGAAACCCACTCCAAGTGTAGGACAAGGAATTGGGATGGTCGTAGATGGTGGGTAGGAGGAACGAGTGTGCTTTAAGGTCCCCTGGAGGACAAATTAGAATGTGCTGGGATAGCAATTTTTAAATTTGCTAAAGGAAACGATTGGAGGTAGGTGACGCGTTGAAGCAAGTTATGAAGACGGAAGAATTAGTGGGAGTGTGAACAATCAAATAGGAAGATCGGTATTTGATATGGATAACTGTTTATGGCATCCAACAATGGACCTGAGCGGGTGAGGCTTGTTTTTTACAATGGGAGGAGTCTATTCACAAAAAAGTTGCATGACGATGGGGTTTTTTAAATCATTGGAGGTGGAATGGAAACTGCAAACTATTGATTTTATTCTTGATAGAAAACTGGAAAGTAGAACTCCATCATAGAATCACAAGTCAGTTGTATTTGGATAAAAATTTTACAACAAAAGTGTGTTGATTCTGTAATAGATATTTGGAGACAGAAGAAACACGTTAGGGAATGCCAGAAAGGGGTTGAGACTTTGGCGCACAGCATCTAATAAATAGGGTTAGCGGAGTTAGAAGTAGATAATTTTACTTGAGGTAAAGAAGTGGAATGGACATAAAAAGAGCTGAGGAGTTGCTATTTATCACGTTGGTTTTTCAGATCACGCATTTGCTATTGGTTTTGCTATGAATATGAAAAGAAACTCTCAAAACCAAACTAGTTTTGTGGCGGCACTTTTACTACTAACTAATTACAAGATGCTTAATTTTGTTAGAATTTTAGGTCTATTTGCTGAATGCCTGGAAGTTTAAAAAGGTTTCGTCTTGGAAACGTGATTTTCTGTGAATGGGAGGTCTCTACAACCGCAAACATAAGGAACCTATTTGGTCAAGAAATTGATAGTTCCCACATTCTACTTCCATGTTTGAAAGCAATGCTTACACTAAAACTTCTAAAGGTATAGGACATCTTGGTGAGAATAGGCTTTGTTGATAAAGTAGGAGTCGGGGAAGCGGCATAAAAATGGAGCTTCATTGAATAAAAAGAAGGAACACTTGCGGTTCATTATTCAAGAAATTGAAAGAGCATTAAGAAGAAGCAAGAATTTTGTGGCTATTAAAGACAGGGATGCGCCTTCGCTCATGCAATTTTCGATGAAACAGGAAAAGATAAAGTGTGCAGCAAAAGCAAATGGATGCAGCTTCGTCCGAGCCGGACGGGGTCCATAACCTCGGACAACCATTGGAAATAAGAAAACTTGGCCAGTCAAGTTTCTATAACGGAGCTGGATGAGATTTGAGACTTGTGATCTTGAAGGTATGGCTGATTTGTGCTGAGTGAATCCTAAACCGAAATTGACAAATTGAACAGAAGGAATCCTTGAGTGGACAGCATTACGTTCCAGTAGAGCACCGGAGGCACCTGAGCACCGTTAGCAAATGGCCGTATTCACCGGGAAGTGAGGTGCTCTGCCGTGCAGAGCTTGATTATCAGACCGTCTGTGAATGTACTTGGAAGTGACTTGTATGAACGTGTTAGGGGGAAAGTGTTAAGGAATAAGGTACTTCTCTTGGACCAGCTGTCCGAAGAAGCAGTTTCTCTTCCGTGGCATCCCATAAAAAGGGATCAAATGTGCCTTTCGAAACGAACTGGGGAGACCTGTCTTCTATTGTGCATGGACTAAAAATAAGTTTCCAAATATGTAGCAAATAGGTTGAAACATGTTTTGGAAGGATGAATTCACAAGGTACGCTCAAACACTACTTGGTGCCCTGAATAGTCACAATTATGGAACAAGCTTTTTGTCGTAGGGTTAATATGTGCCAATGAGATCTTACTCATTTTGCATTAAGGGGTGGACCGGGGTTGTCTGCTCGGTTCTGGGCGTTAGACCAAATAGAAGGGCTTTTGCTAGAGGTTAATCAATACACAAGCTTTATGAGTTTATCACGAAAAATTTTGCGGGGGTGGAAAGAATTTTATTCTGTTATATCAACTTTTTATTTTTCTGAAGTAATGTGCGTGATTGTTGAAAAGCATGGTGGAGGATAGAGTGCACCAATACCTGTTGTTAAAAGGATCAGCAACGGCTGTCCCTGCACCTAGGACAAGTTAGAAAGAGCCTTGGTATATTAGAGCCTTGTGCTGTGCAGCTAGAAAAGATCCACAGTGGAATTATGCGTCATGTGCCGTCGGATCGCCATATCAGCTTATGCTGATGCATGTACTGTTTTGAGATTTCACCTATACGAAATGATGTTATTATTTTAACTGAACTCATGAAAACATGTATGTGAAGAAGCCTCTTCAGTAACATAGGGGAAGTTGGGAGAAAAAAGTGCGGGACTTATTTTTAGTCAGATAAAGGGTTGGGCAAGGGACCTTTCCAAAACTACCCGTGTGGATTGTTGTTAGGAAACACGGGATGGGCTGAAATGCTAGGGTGTTTTTTTGGAAATAAGCATTGTCAGAAGAGACAAGGGAAGGGAATGCGAGAGAAAGGGCTCGTCCTGCCCGATATGTTTAAAAGATGGAAATCGCTATTACCATTGATGTCATAGCAGCAGAAGACTTCTAGGTTGTGAACAATCTGGCTGCCTCTCGGAAACTTTACGAGACTTAAAACAACCACATTGGGAATGGCACCACCCTGAAGAATTGATCTTGCAAAATCAGAGGACATTTTGTTGTTTGGCTTTTCTTTTGGAGGTGGAGTTTGAAGCATTGCGATTCGATTAGCCGAGCGCAGCACTCTACTTCCAGTGTACGAGGGAGGTCAAAGGTCTGGTGGATGTGCGGAGCAAGATGCTCTGCTTTTAGAATACAAGCAGCACAGATGGTTTTCTGTTATTGTAGAGGACTTTAGCTTGGACTGAGACTGCCAAAAATGATTGCTACACAAAAGCAGGTGGTCCTAAATTAGTAGACATCTGTTTTTAATGGCAAACTGCATAAAGTAATCTGTCCGAAATTACCAAAACCTTTTTACCACGGTCAATGTTGCACTCTGTGGACCGAGACTGTTTTTTATCAAGTGGAAAGAGATGTGTTTGATGAATCTGGGAGTTGGATACAGAGAGGAATGCTTGTGTTTCAACCCAATTGTCAGATGCTTGCAGACCAAGACTTTTGTCAGCTGTAAGCGTGGGTGCATGTGTTACCAAGACATGGCATTGGAAGCTTGGGGCAACTTTTAAATAATGACCGATGGGAATCTGGTGGAAAACCTTGAAAGAATTGACAGGGATTAAAGTCCTCGCATCTGCGCTCTGACGACGGAAAAGCTGGTGGAAGAGAATTGTCAATGCATTACCAATGTGGTTCTAGAAAAGCATTGGACAAAGTGATTTCTGTCAGACCCAAAGTAATGAACCGGACTTTCCAAAAATAAGAGTTGCTGCTTGTCGTCGGTGAAAGACCAGAGGGATGAATCCACAGGTTTCAATTTTTGTCTTTTTAAAACTCACCACAGCTGGATTTGTTTTAAACAACATCAAAGAAAGCCATTATGATAACACTGCAGTTAAAGTTTTACATCAAGTGTTACTCCAGAGGACAAAAGATCTCAAGTGTGCAGGTTTGCTGAAGGCAGACTTTTCTTGTAAGAGATAAGATGGAGATACTCTGTATAAACCTTCCAATCGCGAAATAGAACATCAGACGGATTCTTCAATGGAGCAATAATTCATGTGCCAATAGCTACGGACAAACATGTCTTGGCACACCTGAACCCGTTAGTAGGGGGTGGGATGTAGGTTCTGTGTGGGAGGAAGAGAATTTAGATACATTTGTTTTTTAAAATGTAAAAGATTGGAAGGTCCTTTTGATGCTCTTAGTAGACTGTTTTCAAGCTTTTGGGTGAAGAATTCTCAGAGGGAAGTTTTATAGTGTGGGGTGGGGTGTGAAAAAAAAAAATAAAGAAATATTTTTCAACAAAAGAAGGATAGATGTGTTCTGGTTACATTATTTAATAGTAGGAACTGCGAAATTGGCAATATGGAAACACCGAGGAAAATCAAGGTTTTTCACGTTTTTTTTTTTCTGACAGTTAAAGTAGTACTAATGTTGAAGTGATGGTGAAGAAATTAGGACTGGCAGACTACAAAGATAGAATTTGTAATATTAAGTCTTGTCAACAATGAGACGGTTCATTGATCTGTGGTGTGTTAATGAGGTTTTGTGTGTTGTTTCTGATGGACATCTGGTTTTTGCAAATGTAATTTTTGTAAAAAAAAATTATTTCTTCTATATAATGTGAATTGTTGAAGATTTAGTGTTGTTTTAAATAAAGTGTTTTGTAGGCCACCCACTACTTCTACTTACACCTGCTCTTTCTCTCTCTCTCTCTCTCTCTCTCTCTCTCTTTCTCTCTCTCTCTCTCTCTACTCTCTCTCTCTCTCTCTATCTTTCTCTCTCTCCTCTACATCTCTCTCTCTCTCTCTCACTTGCAGATCAAGTAACTAGCTTGTTTACCGACTTGCTTTTGACATATCGACTGAACTACAAACACTGTATGTCTGTGAGAAAGGTTGTTTTGCAGCTTCTTTCAGAAAGAGATACATCTCAAACCTCTACATTCTTGATAAATCACTCACACATGTGATTTAAATGTTACTCTAAGTTTGACTAAATGTCTATGGGTCTTTCCCGGTAGGATGACAATAATTATTAGGTTTTTGCTCACCACGGGTGCTGTGTGTTAGAGGCTAGTGCTCAGTTTTTTCCATAGATAAATTTACCGCTTTCATTTGCATTCAAGCACTCTGACTTTGACTTTAGAGTTTTACTCTCTGTCAGCGATCTGTACCATTTCAGTTCGAAGCTGTGTGGATTGCGTGCACCTGTGTGGAGTGGCGAGCTGAAAACTCTAAGTAAGGCGCACAACCATTGTTGCAAACTCTCCACCAGAGACAAATAAGCAACTGCAGCTTTAAAAACAAGCTAATATATTTTTGATGATTTGTTATAAATATTCAACCTCAATTGTATGACCAATAAATGAGCCTGCAACATATTAAGCTGAAACTGCTGCACGTACTGAAAGCGAAATAGAAGCATTTTACAAAAATCAGCAAAAACTGCAAAAAGTGGAATAAAACTCATCTCCAATCACCTGTGAGCAGAATAGGATTGGAGAGATGGAAAGAGAGAAAAAAAAACACAAAAACTAAAGGGGAGCGCTTTTATAATAACCACATATTTATAGCCTACTAAATAAAGACTTCCAATAAAACAGTACTTCACCCGAAAATTGTGTAACTTGCGTACGAGCTGTGGAAAATGAGTAATACATACAAAAACATTGTAAAAAAATAAAGAATTTAGCTAAAAGTTATTCCACTCCTATGTCTGCTTCTGTCATCACATGGATGGACTGCACTGCCTGCGTATTTCCTCTGAGAATCTCGGTTGTAGCGAGAGTGATGGGAAGTTCGGATCATTTACAGACTCGAGATAACGGTCACTGAACAGCAAAACAGGGCGGTATAACTTTGCGGAATTCGACGTTCATTTGCATCGAGAAATGCAATTAGGCTGACGCGTGGGCGAAAGCACTAATTACTGACACCGCGCTGGCGGGTAGATCACTTACGACAATACAAAACTATAATGCTATAAGAAACAGAAAGATGAAACTATTTGTTTACCTAGGTCTTCAGTCTATGATTAGCTCATCTACCTCTTATCTGACAAATCTTGGTTTGGTGGCTTGCGATAAGTCCTGGGGCAGGAAACTAGAATACGGGACAGGTTCTCTCTTAGGTCTTTTCGGGGTTTTAGTCGTTCCTTAATCCATTGACCGACCCATAAAGAAAGCTTTGAGCATGAACTGGAGGTTACTACAGCAACAAATCGCGTGTATATTATTACTATTATTTTTGTCTTTTCGAACGAGTGTACTGCCCTTAATGTTTTTAATGATTGTATTGTTTAATAATAATAATAATAATAAATAAACAATAATAATAATAATAATAAAAAGACTGTATAAAGTCTTTAAGCTTTGGTACGCTTTCTTTTGTGATAAGAACGACGGGATGAAATTAATTTACATGCTTGCTTTGAGCCCGGTTATAGTCATTATTATTATCATCATCATTGCAGTCGACTATTATAGTATTGCAACTACTTTCTTGCGGTTTGCGCATTTCTGGTCTTAAATTGTAACTTTTTACTTCTTACAGTTTATAAATGTATGAATTTGCCATCATGATGGTTATTTTCTACGCTTTGAATGTTGCGCGTAAAGGGTAACTAAAGAACATTTGTTGACTGTGAACTTACATACTTGCGGTGCGGGTGCGGTTTTCAGCAGGTTTCTTCTTTGCTGAACAACACTTTCAAAAAATTAGTGGATTAGACGTTTTCCGTATTCCAGAAGCTTCCAATCTGGAATTTTATACGACCACACTGCTTTTTAAAATTAGGTAGTCTTAAGCACCACTGGCCCGTCTGCGGTACTGTATTGCTAGAATCCGCCTGATTTATCTAGAATTTCATAAACAGGCATTGCCATGGTCGTTAATTTTCCCTCAGCGGTTCTTTATTTGGAACAATCAAGACATTTTATATAAGAGAATCTTTGTTTTTTAATAACTGGTTTGAAATTTTTTTGGTTTGTTTCCCCGACCCATTTGCGCTTCGGAGAGATCTTATTTTAAGTTACAAAGAATTCTTATGTAAATGTAATTTTCAGTAACTCCCAAAGAATTCTCCATTGTCATCGGGCCTTTATTTCTAAAGAACTGTTATGATTTTAGGGACTCTGTGGATTATCCAGCACTTTATCTTTATCTTTGGAGCCAAACACAGAAACCAGGAGAAAACTTGTGCCTTTTTGTCACATCCTTCTGCAGTAACTATAAGATAAGATAATGTGAGGAATGTAAACAGCTCAGTATGCGGTTGTCTTGACTTGAGGAACTGTGGATGGGATCTATTGGAAGATGGAAAAAAGTATGGACTCTGTTTTGGTGCATAATGACTAACTAAGGATGGAAAATCTCATTCAAGGTATTTGCAGAAGGTTTTAATCAGACATAAATTTGAGCTGTTATTTTTGTGGATCTTTTGCGGGTTATTCTCATACACAGCTATTTTGGACTGAATTCTCTAATGATATCCAACTGCGGTATTGCTCTCCAGAGGTTTCCCTCTGCTTTTTTAAGGGTTGTACTGTTTGGCTTCTTTAATGGTCAAAAGGCAAGAATTAATGAATATTTTTTATTGGCCGGCTTCCTATTATGACTTCTTGCAAAATTTCATATTCACCACAGTAAAATCATAATGAAGCCTTGATATATTGTTTTTTTAAAAAAGGGTTCAACAGTATATCAAACTTGACGCCATCTTGAAATCCTTTAGGAAGCTGGGCTAAAGAGCTTTCGTTTTAAATCTTTTTTTGAGCTGTTTAATCTTTTAATTTATTTTGTTAAAGCTTTAGTTTAGTATTATTTATTTTTAGGTTTACATACATTTGTAAATGGTGCTTTTGCATGTAATGCCACTTCTTTGTATGTTCAGGCATTCTCTGTGCTTTTATCTTTGGTACCTTGGCATTAATAAAATAAAAAATGTGCTTTTATATTTCAACTCAGGAGGCTCGGGCATTGAAGGCAGCAGCGTATGGGTCTGTCCGTGGTCCCCCAGGGAACAACTCAAACCTGAAAGACTTCGTGAGATGAACTATTCAATTCTATTCCGACTCATACTGCGTGCAGGCTGGGGTGGGAGCGACGATTCCGATACAGGGAACCTATAAGATTTTGCCCATGAACAACTGAGCGAATCACTCCCGAGGCGACTCGTTCTTCGAGTCACAGTAAAAGTTAGGTTCAAAATGAATGAATGGTTCAGAACGACCCATCACTACTCGGTTATGCGCTAGCTTCCACTTCAGCGTTCTCGATAGCAAACTGTGGTAATAGCATGGTCTTTCTGTAAAATTTTGCGATTAACTTAGGGCACTGATAATTATATATTTTATTAACTTCTATCAAAAATAACATTTGAGTAGCATTACGACAAATATAACATTTATTAATGGGTTCGAGAAGCTTTAAGTGATTTAAGGCGTGAAGGTTACCCAGAAAATCTATGTATTGCTGTGTCCTATTATGGAGACACATCCTCAAAGGTGTAATTTAACTGGTTGGTTTCCATGGGACAGAAGGAGCATTCAAAAGGCTGGGTTGCACACTTTATGTCCGGCGTTGTCTGACACTAGAGCAAAGGAATGAGAAATGAGAGTTCTTTCTGTAATATGCAGTCTTTAATAATCAAATCACAAAGTTTGTGGGCTGGGAACTGCATGGGAAGACATTCAGAACCAACAAACACAAACTGAAAAGGACTGGGGATTTTAAACACAAGGATGATGGAGAAAGAGGAACTATAGACACACCTGGAATCAGAGTTGACAATCGAAACGGAGCCAGAAACTGGGTCTGAGAACAACAACACAAGAAAATGGCCTAATGGTTAGTAGTTTGGATTCAGACTTTGAGGGTAGTAAAAAGGCCGCACAGGCTCAGCCAAGAGGTGGACCTCAGACAACAGTATAAATAAAAAAAAAGCCGAGCGAACTTCCCGGGGTGCTGAAAGTGTTTTAATAATAAGGCTGGTGCTTTTGCTTCGTGCTTTTAGCCAAGGCTAAATTTTGTGAGAAAATTTGAAGTGCATTTTTGATCACTACGAGGCCTTTATCAATTCTTAAGGCTAATGTAACGGATTAAACTACAGTGCTAAAACATTTTTTTTAGCTCATATTTAGGTGTACATATCTATCAATTAAATGAATAAATACAAAATGAATATATGTGACTGGCGCGAAGTACCATAGAAGTGTTAATTCTAATGTAATAATCTAATAACGACAATTTAAGTCATGCTGGCAGGAACTGGAATTGCATTAAATAAAATTTAACTTCAAAGAAGAACAAACAGAAGATTTGTTTGGGTGCATTCCACTGGAAGACTTTCCGGTTCGAGTGCTACATGTCAGTATGGCGTCCTTATCTCTCAGCGTCTGATTTAGCAGCTTACAGAAACAGCCTTCAGTTACTCAGTGGATAAATCCCACGCAGACAAGTTGAAATTTCAGCTCAAAAATGAACATCTGCCGCTTTTGAATATGTACACAGAAGATCAGAAATTAGTCAAAACTCCAAACACAAAGCATTGTGTTTTGTCTTTATAAAGACTGACTAGGGGTTGGGTTTGTTCGCACTGGTGGAGAATAGATCATTTTCTTAAATCTTATTTTTAGACTGATGTCTAAACTGACCTGATGACTTTACTGTTTGCTCTATGTTTGGCACCAATGGAGTTTTACAGAACAGACTGATGTACTTAAAATCCACCTTGTTTAAGGCAGTCTTGAGTTCAAACTTCATCCACATTCTCGCTTAGCTTTCACCTGCACTTTCAGGATGCTGCTTTATGCAAGCATTGGGAGAAACATATCATATATGTTACTCAGTTTTTACTATATCTTACTTTATGAACATTTAAATCAAGGGATTCATAAACTTTTTGTCAGCCAACCCCTTTGTTGACCAAAATCAAAAACATTTACTTGTATCTCCCCCCTGAGATTTTAATTTGAGGTATGGTGCCAGAACACTGGCTTTTTTGTTGGTTGCCATGTTTAATATTTTTCCAGTTAACCAAGGTTTTAATTAAATTTAATTTAACCAATAAAAATGGAATTCTGAAAAAATGTAAATGGAGGCTGTTTAAGATTTGTTATAAATAACAATTCTGATTACAGAGAGAACATTTTGAGACTGGCTTCAAACTGATTTTATAGGGCCTACAGCTAGTGTTGAGTGCCTAACTTTGACTACTTTTTACCTTCCAAGTTTTCTGAACTGCCCTGAATGGAAAAGACACCTGTGACAAAAACAAAATATTTCCATTGCTTTCTGGGTCCATCTAGTTTATGTTGCATTTGATTCTTTAAAAATGTTCATAAAGATTAGCTAAATTTTACATCTATAATTTTACATCATTTGATTGATGCGTGTCATTTTTACTCACCCAAAAGTAAGAACAGATAAGAAAGTCCCTCCATCTTGTTTTTTAAAGACCATTAACCAGATACCTGTGATGGTCAGATATGACAAGGGCATCCATCCCTCCTTTTATTTGTGTTTCTCTTAGCAGCTCGTTTCTCCACCCTTAGGAAATTCTGACTGACAGCTTGCTGAATATATTTCACACATCATAGGACCTCCAGAACTGCTTTTCTCAGAACTCCTCTCAGATCAAGTCTGATTTACTAAACAAATCTGGCAAAATGCAAATGATTTTTTTTTTTTTTTTTTTTTTTCTGGCACCTAAATAAATAAAAATAAATGACTGGTACTAAAGCTTCAATTTTCATACAGTTTTTCTTAATCTAAATAACTAATATACAAGAAAACATAATAATGCTTGGAAAGTTTCACCTCTCCATGAGTTTCATTATTAGTCTTAGTTCAAAATAAGATCAGCTCCTAAAAGGAATCATCTAAAATAAGTTGAATCAACATAACCATATTGTGTTGTCCTATGTGAGGATTTTTTTCCTCTTGAGCATCTTTTATCATTCAAGTAGTTTATTCTGAATGAGAGAGAGGGAAAAAAAGTAAAGTATCATAAAATCAATATGTGGGACATCTGAATGAAAGCAATGGTATAAATAGACAAGAAAATCATGCGCAATAAAGAAGACATTCAAAATAAGGATGCATGTTTAAAAAAAATATTTGAATTTTATTTATCATTGGCAGCTTCACATTGACAGTAAATTATGCAATGTGGAGGGAAATTATTTTTGAAGAAGTATTCCCACAACGTCAAACATTTCAGGCTTTACAATTCTTGTAGGATTTTTTTTTTTTTTTTTTTTTTAGTAATTCCGTAAAAAGCGAATTTGTTGTAGCTTTAACTTGTAATTTAGTGTGATGATTAAAATACTCTGATAAATCATCAATGAACAGAAATTTTCAGCTGATTACAACATTTCTTAAATTCTGTGATGTTTACAGATTTATTCTGTCTTGAATGTTTGTTTATCAGACACTAGATCATCAACAACAACATATGGACAAATGACAATGTGATCAACATTTGTTTACACTAATCAATTATTCTCCTTTCATGTTTTGTCCATTTTAAATCCCCTTTTTATTGCTTTGTCAGGTTGCGTCCAGGAGATTGTGTTTTGGTCTCTGGTGGAAAATTGCTCAATCACTGAAGATACACTAAAAAAAGAGGGATTTCTGAGGTAAACTCAAGATTTTCACTGATCTCGTATAGAATAGGTAAAACTCAATAGAAATGCATTACAGTATGGAAGGGCCAATGGAAATTCTCATAACTACGCAAATCACCAGGAACATAGTGAGAAAGTACAGCTGTACAAAGTTGCTTTTGTTCTTCATCCATGCAGAAATCTGGACAAATGCTTTAAATCTCTACATGTATGGTAATTATAGCTGCTCCAGATAAACCCACAGTCCTTTGGTTAATCTCTCCTGATTTCCACTCCATCAGTCTGATCGCTGATCATTTCCATGTTGTTTTGTGTGTATTTGAATGATCTCAAGCAGGATGTAAATCTGGAGCTCCACAGGAGTCCATCATCAAAGCTTAAATAAAGAGCCATCACTTCATACAGATCTCAGACTGTATACATTTGTGGCTGTTTTGCCTCAAACACAGACATAAGCACCACTGTAAGCTATTATTGTTCAGAAAAACACTTTTTTTGTGACATGGATTAGCTGAAATGTTTTCGTTCAACAATATTTTCCTTCACATAGCTGACATCTTCTTTTGTGAGGTCAATCACCCAACATTCAAAATATGTTTAGGCTTAAACTTAAAATGTATGTATACAGATTTAACAAACAAACTAATAAACATAAAAATTATTAGTTTGTTCTTGTAGTTTTTTTTTTTTTTTTTAAAGGGGACATCAGATGCCCATTTTCCACAAGTTTGTATGATTCTTTAGAGTCTTCATGAAATGTCTGCAACATACTTTGGTTAAAATGCTTTAATGGCTGTTTAAATACTTTTTACCTTGTCAAAAACAGCTCTGTTCACAGAGTTCAAATGTATGAGACTGAAATAAAATATTTATCAAAGTTAGTACTATTAAAGAAATTTGATTTGTTCAGTGGTGGAGCCAGCATGTTTTCATAGGGGTTGCCAGAGAGGGGCCAGCAACCAGCCCTGAGGTGGCACTGGCACAGAAATCTGCATTATTTCAATATAAAAATGTGTTTGATTATAATGTACTGGACTGTACACAACTGAGTACAATTAATTTCTATTTAACTGTACTTCTATTTTGAAATAAATTTTGTGAAATAGATCAAGTAAAACTGAGTGAATATGACAATTTTTGTATTATTCCTTCCTTCTCAAAACTCCCAAATGCTTGCTTTCCAACATTGCATACTCATGGATGAGACGTGCAGATGTTGATAAAAATGTGAAAAAGGCCAGAAGTCAACAGTAGACATAAATGCCAGAATATAAAATTTGTCATTTTATGCATTTAAATGGTTTCAAGTTTTGCATATTTTCTAGTATAATGGCACTGTATTTGTGCATTAAATTGCAAATAAAAAATACATATCAGCTTGTGTCTTATGTTGTGAGCTTGCATTGCAGAATATATTTTAGTACATGCATTTGAGAGACGTTCTTATGTACTGCGTATACATGCACAATTTACAGCTTTAATCAACTTTTTGGACATCTGCTCCACTCACCGGTCTCGAGTCCCACGGAAGAGATTAGGAGGATACAAAAAAGGAGCGATGACAGTGAAGGACGAGAGAGGACCAGGCCTGGGTTTTATTTTGTGGTTTGGTTTTTGTTTGTGCGTGGCAGTCACCCTTGAGGGGCTGTCGCGCTGTTTTGGGTTTATTTTATTATTAAAGTTTTATTTGAGTGTTTGCCGGTTCCCGCCTCCTTCTTCCCGTGATTGTGAAGTTTTATATTGTTACAATTACCAAGGGGTAACATGTATATTGAAAATGGCAGAGGACCTAGGACAGATCCTTGTGGCACTCCATACTTTACTGGTGATAATTAAGATGACTCTCCGTTTAAATAAACAAAGTGGTAGCAATCAAACAGGTAGGATCTAAACCATCTTAAAGCCTGCCCCTTTATACATGTACAGTTTTGTAATCGATCTATAAGTATGTCATGATCTATAGTGTTGAACGCAGCACTAAGATCAAGTAAAACTAGCAATGAGATGCAGCCTTGGTCTGAGGCAAGAAGCAAGTCATTTGTAATTTCAACAAGTGCAGTTTCTGTGCTATGGTGGGGCCTGAAACCCGAGTGAAATTCTTCATAGAGATAATTTTTTGCAAGAAGCAGCACAGTTGTGCAGAGACAACTTATTCTAAAATTTTTTGACATAACCGGAAGATTTGAAATGGGTCTGTAATTTGCCAGTTCATTATGATCTAGCTGTGGTTTCTTAATAAGAGGCTTAATAACCACCAGCTTGAATGGTTTTAGGACGTGACTTAAAGATAACGATGAGTTAATAATATTGAGAAGCAGTTCTTCTGCTACAGGTAACAACTCCTACAGTAATTTTGTGGGTATAGGATCTAATAGGCATGTTGTTTGTTTAGATGCAGTGATAAGTTTAATTAGATCTTCCTGTCCTATATTTGTAAAGCACTGCCTATAGCCTATAGAAACTATAAAATATATTTCCTGCCTTATTCTGTGATAAAAATGGGGAAAAGGTTTCCCTTTATAAACTGATCATAAAATTGTCTTTAAGAACTAGGGCTGCCCTCGACTAAGGATTTTTTTTTTGGTCGACTAGTAGTCAATCATGTGATGCATTAGTCGACTATCGCACTTTAATTAATAAACCATTTAAATCATTTTATTAAGCCTCTAATTGCACACATAGCCTAATAAATGCTCAAGCACAAGCATAAAGCTTGCCACAGCGCACTGGCAAAACAAATTATTGTTAATGTGTCAGGAAAGGAGGCTGCACTAACATTTTAATAATTTGATAAACTAGTGCTTCCTTTGTTTTTGGTAGTCGGTGACACTGACTCCGCAGTATAGTGGATGTGCCTGTATACATGTTTTATACATAATCTGAGAAATCTGTTTTCCATTTGAATTGTTTCATTTGAAAGTACACATTTCACTCTCTATAGATATATATTTTATTGTCTGTAAGGCAAAGATTTATGCAGAGATTTGCATTGTAGTTCACAGACCGAGGCGGCAGAAAGTGTATCATGTTTGCTTTCATTATTTTACAAAAGCGTGGTATTGTGAGTGCACACAAATAAACCTAGAATCTTTACAGATTTGAAAGATGTATTACTCTTATCTGTATGACCAAAACTGAGAGATTATTTTAAGAGCAAGTCAAATCAAGTCAAGTCTGCTTTATTGTCAATTCTTCCACATGTACAGTACATACATACAGAGAATTTAAATTGTGTTACCCTTGGTGCATACAGATAACACTAAAAGTAGAACATTAAAAACAGATAAAATATAAAGTACAACTATAAAAATATACAAATAGGTCATGTAAAAAGAAATATAAGTAAAGCAGAACAAGGCACATGGAAGATAGATTGCAAACCAGTGAAGTAAACAAACAGTGCAGAAATAATGATTGTAGTGCAAGTATCTGCACCAGCGCCTTCATCTGTCCTGCAGTGAGCTACTGCTCAACTTCCAAACTCCGCACAGACACTTGAATTGCGGACATTTCTCTAGGTTAACATTAGATTGAGAGGCCATGTAAAGTTGCTAATACTTACATATTTTAGATGGTACACCATATTTGAGAGGTCAATGAATAATAGTCAAGTGCTGATATACCAGCCATTATTAAAAAAACAAAAACAAACACATCATGAGAGTTTTTCAGTGCCGGATGAAGTTTATCAGATTACAATATAATTGTCACAGTCTTAAAGGGAAAAAAGATCCAAAAGCAGAGGTTCACAGGCTTTAACAGTCTTTAATGAATAAGGAAAACAAGGCTGTCCGCTGATGAAGCACACAGGGCTGGAGAAAAACAAAAAAACGTCAAAACCTTCTGCCACGAAGGAGACTTAGATCTGATCACCCTTAGAGATTGAAGACCCCGATAGTTGGTATCTCAGCCGGGGAACACAGAGGTACTCATGCAGCAGGGGCAGGGCTCCGAGAACACCTAGGTGCAGGCTGTACTGGACAGACAAGACAGGTAGACAAGACAGTACCGGACAGACAGGACAGGGTGAGTTCTTCCAAATCTCTTATCGACAAAAAGAGAGCGATAGCTGAGGCACATGACATGAAACAAAAATCCAACAAATGACTGCTTGAACCAACACTAGATAAAGAGTGAGCATTAAGGAGAAAGTGGGAACAGGTGTCATCGCAAAGCAGCGCGAGCGCTGATTGCGATGACTAACAGGTGCGGGTGTGTTAGTGTGTGTGTGTGTGTGTGGAAGGATAGTGAGAGAGGGAGAAGATAGCCTGACTCATGACAGTACCCCCCCACTCAAGGAGCACCACCAGGCGCTCCTGAGGGAGGAGCCTGGTGAGACCGGTAGAAGTCATCAATCAACGAGCGATCCAGGATGTCCCGGGCCGGAATCCACTGCCTCTTCTCAGGACCGTACCCCTCCCAGTCCACAAAAACTGGTGGCTGCGCCCCCGAGGATGGACGTCGAGGAGCTTGCGGACTCTGTAAATAGAGGCCTCCTCGTCAATAGGAGGAGGAAGGGAGGGACGGGTGGGCATACGAATAACAGGTTTAATGCAGGATACATGAAAAACCGGATGGACACGGCGCATCTGTCGGGACAGTTTAAGTCTTACGGCGGCTGGACTGATAACCTTTACGATGGAAAAAGGCCCGATAAAACGAGGCACAAGTTTGCGTTACATCTCTTGAATAGGCTAATTGCAGGGGGATTGCCACACCTTCTGTCCGAAGACATATCTGGGAGATCTAATTCGGTGGCGATTGGCGGCTCACCGTGTACGCGCTATGGACTGACATAAAGCAGATCTTACTCTCCTCCAGGTATGCTTACACCTCTGAATGAAAGCTTTGATGGATGGAACAGAGGTCTGCGACTCCTATGCAGAAAATACGGGAGGTTGGTAACTAAGACAAGCCTCAAACGGAGATAACCCAGTAGCAGACGATGGAAGAGAATTGTGGGCATATTCGGCCCAGGGGAGCTGATCGCACCATGACGCGGGGTTCTGTGAGGTAAGACTGCGCAACATGCGGCCAAGAATTTGGTTGGTCCTCTCGGCTTGCCCATTGGTTTCGAACCGGGTCTAAACGAAATAGAGAAATCACAACGATCGAAAAACAAAGTCCAGTGGGCCTGACGGGCGTTGAGATGTTTCACAGAGCGGATATATTCTAAATTGCGATGATCCGTCCAGACAATGAATGGTACACTGGCCCCCTCAAGTCCAAATGCCAGATGGATAGCCAAAAGTTCTCGGTTACCAACGTCATAATTTCGTTCTGCAGGTGAAATGCGATGGGAGTAGAACGCGCATGGATGAACCTTGTCATCCTGGGCAGAGCGTTGTGACAAGATTGCTCCTACCCCGATTTCAGAGGGATCGACCTCAACGATGAACTGACGCGCAGGATCAGGAGTAATAAGTATGGGCGCGGAGGTAAAAAGTCTCTTGAGTCAGTCAAAAGCGCCTTGAGCAGCCTCCGTCCAAACGTATCTAACCTTGGAAGAGGTGTGGGCGGTGAGAGGGGCGGCAACCTGGATAAAGTTTCGAATAAAGCGTCAATAAAAACTTGCAAACCCAAAAACCGTTGAAGAGCGACTCGAGAATCTGGGACCGGCCAATCAAGAACAGCTCGAACCTTGTCAGGGTCCATGCTGATCCCCTCCACAGAAACTACCGAACTGAGAAACGTAACTGACTGAGCATGAAAGACGCACTTCTCAGCCTTAACGAATAGACGATTCTCTAGCAAACGCTGCAGGACACGGCGAACGTGTTGAATGCGTACCTGGAGGGATGGTGAAAAAATTTAAATGTCATCCAAGTATACTACATAGAGGGTATGTGGCTTATTTAAGCATTTAAAATGTCAAGATATGGTTTTACAGGTCAATTTTCAACCCTAGAAATTGGCCCTAGAATGAAATGGTCTGTTTTTACCTTTTTTGGAAGGGTCATGACTAGTAATGAGGAGTTTTGCTCTGATTGGCTGTTTCACTGCGGGCTCATTACAGTAGCTCAGAGTGACAGCAAACAGGTCCCTGATGTCCAGCGTGACAATGGAAATTAGGCGTTCAACCGTACATGTTTGAGCCTGTTTCAGATGAAGATGCCGATTTTGAGGAACAACCAGTTGTTTTAAGATTGGAAATGGATGCTTCTGAGTGGTAAGTTTATTTTTTATTTTCAGTAAGAACTTAACTGTCACGTCAATTCTAGAATTTCAACCTAAATGTTAACTAGCATATAGCATTAACTTTACACGTTAACTCATAACGTCAGCAGTCACAATTTTATTTTTAGCATGGTAAAAATATGTAAATTATTATAATGTCACCGTATAATTTTACAATGATAGGTTTTTCACGTTGAATCAAGAACAAAAAACAGCTAACTGTGTAGTGCATGAATGTGTTGTTTGGAAAGTATTTACAGTAAGTTAGCCTATTGAAGTTAGCCTATTAAAGTCGATTTATTTAGCCAACAAAAGTACAGTATAGAAGCCACTCAATATAGTCAATGTCATGTTTACTACTTCGCTGCTTTATTGTGATTAGGACTTAGCCTAATAATAACAAAAACTTACATCAAGGTCTATCTTTTTTTTTACCGTTGTACTTGTGGAAATTGTGCACGCATGGCCCTCAAGAGAGAAAATATATGTTGCAGGGAAATACCACAGGTATTTCACAAGTACACTGGATAGAAATGTATTCAACCTATGTGTGTACTTTTTGCTACTTCCAAAGTATGAAAGATTACTGTAAATAACAGTGCCGTTATGATTTTTTTCTTTTGCAGGTCACAAGAAGAATGAGACAAGTGTCTTATACAATATCATGCATGACAGACCATCCTGGCCTTGAACCTGTGTGCCTCAATATATATTCTTTGCAAAATGCAATGAATGTATATAGAGCTGACCATGGGCGTGTTAGAGTCAGAGAGATGGAAAGGCCAGTTTCACACACTTGTTACATTTTGTGTAAATATAATTGGGCTCTGTTACATCCATATTACATAATAAGTTTAATGCATTGCACAGCCATACCGTATGATGTATGTAAGAAAAGAAGAAACATGCAATAATGACAGATACTTATTTATGTGACACTTTTATTGTGTCTCAGAAGCATATATACATGACCCATAATGACCTGAGAACAAAATAAATACTAAAACACAATATGTTTTTCTCTCTCCTTCTATCTCTGCAGGCAGTGTAGACACTTGTCCTACAGGTGGTTTGTCAACTGGTGCTGGGGTTTCCTTGGTCATGTCATCCCTTCATGTGTGGTGCTGCGCATAAGAAGGGAGTTTCCTGATGCTGCTGGGCAATATGTTGGATTCAGACCCCCCCTTGACTGAAACGTGACACTGGGTGTTTTGTGTTGCTTCTGGGTATTGTGGTGGATTACGGACAACCTCTTCAAAAACAGTATTCATCAAGTTGATGACATAGCCTGTAAAGTATAATAAGTTATTTTTTTATTTATTTGAATATTCATTTTATTTGCACATTTGTAAGTATTGTTTAAAATAAATATTTTTTGGAAAAGCTTACAAAATGTTGGCTCGGTTTTTACAGGTTTGACAGTGTGTCCTCCCTTTTAGGCATTTGGAAAGAGAAGCTTGTACACAAGTTTCCCTTTAGATGTTGTCAATTGTGGCCGGACAGCATTCTCATTGAAGTGCATCACTGCAAGGTACAACCTAAAGGATAAGACAAACAAACACAAAAATTGTTCATATTGTCATAGTGAATTTTTTTTTTAATTTTTATTTATCATTAAAATTAGGAAAATATTAAAAATAGCACATATATACTAATACAATAAGTCTATACCATTCTGTAAACTGTAACCTAACTGAAAGGCACTACACTGCATTTTGGTTGTGAAAACAGTTTGCCTAGACAGAAAACAATAGTATGCCCCCTTTCAAACCTAACATGCTTTTTACTCTTTACTTGGCAAATAACACACTAAGGTAACACACCTTGATGAAACCACTTGCTATGGTCCTTAGACACCCTTTGTTCATGTTGACACAGAGGGAACGCTGGGTCAGAATGTGTGTGAATGTCTTGAATGTGGTTCATGATAGAGGTCCATTTGGCTACCTTCACAGGTCCTGAATCAGAGCTGCTGGCAGACCAGTACAGGTGGCATTTAAAAAAAATGTCTAACGTTAGATGCCTTGCCAAACAAATATAGCTTCAACTTATGTGGTGGAGAATGTGAATGTTCATTAGCTAGAAGGATCGAGTGAGCTAAGATTATCTGTGAGCAACTAAACTAACGTAGTTAGCCCCTGACGTGTTGTTGATGAAATAGACGAAAGTAAAATTATTTGACAAAAGGGAATTTACATATGTATCTACAGTACTATTTTGAAGATTTATATGACAACACAGGCAAGAAATATTAAACTCAGCGTAAATACTTTGTCATACTATTTAGTCATGTATGCTAGTTACTTGGAGTTTGCTATTTCTTACTGTACTTGGATCTTGCGCTGGATCAAGATAACACAGTGTAAATTATCGTTAATAAAATCACTACTTACCGCTTGCGGGAATATAGTTGGAATTGCCCCCTTCTTCAGTATGAGACGCTGAGAAAAGCCTGCTTGATATTGTCCCAGGTTAGAAAAACAGTCCGTGGTGAAATGGGCAGAGCAAACTAACAACTTCGAATTAAACTATTGCGGTATCCGATTATAGATAAACATCAACCACGCCTGTTGACATTTCTTTTCCATGGGAAGGGTATGAAAAGTCCTTACATCTCCTGCACAGCCTGGAACATAACATTTATTTCCATGATCTGCCATTTTCCCTATGATCCTCGCTTGTTTCTTCACCTGCAGCACTTCCGATGATTCGGCTGCGCAGTTCCGCCTGGCCTTGAACATGGGCTGGCATATGCAAATTTTTGGAGGCGTACATAATAATGATCCCGACTGTCACAGTCGGTGTTATGTGGAGATTCGCCTTTTTTTTCAGGGGTGTTTTTCCAAAACGAGATTTAAATAAGGAGAAAACAATGGTGTTTGAGACCCACTGTATGTCATGTCCATGTACTGAACTCTTGTTATTTAACTATACCAAGATAAATTCAATTTCAAATTCTAGGGCACCTTTAAGCATGTCTCTCAAGACATCATTAACTAAGGCCTGAAAAACAGCAGGAGCGTTGACCAGACCGAAAGGTAAAACCCGGTATTCAAAGTGGCCAACGGGAGTATTGAACGCGGTCTTCCACTCGTCCCCCTCCTTGATACGCACCAAATGGTAGGCATTGCGCAAGTCTAACTTAGTAAATATCTTTGCGCCCTGCAGGATCTCAAAGGCTGACGACATAAGAGGCAAGGGATAACGGTTCTTGACTGTTATGTCATTCAGCCCTGGATAGTCGATACAGGGACGCAAAGAGCCATCTCTCTTCTTTACAAAGAAAAAACCCGTGCCAGCGGGAGACGAGGATGGAACAATAATTCCTGCGTTGAGTGATTCCATAAGATACTTCTCCAGAGCCTCACGCTCGGGCGCCGATAGGGAATACAATCTACAGCAAGAAGGTATAGTGCCAGGGAGAAGTTCAATACTACAGTCGTACGGCCGGTGAGGCGGTAAGAAAACAGCCCGAGACCGGCTGAAAACCACTCGCAGATCATGGTACTCCTCCGGGACTCCAGACAAATCATCAGGTTCCTCCTGAAACACAGAAACAGAAGACACGCCAGGGAGAGCAGATACCAGACAATTAACATGACAAGATAAGTTCCATGTATGAATAGACCCCTTGACCCAGTCAATCTGAGGATTATGTTGAATAAGCCAGGGATGCCCTAAAACAATGGGTGTACCGGGGGACTGAAAAAAAAAGGAAAAAAAATAAATAGTCTCTTGGTGGTTGCCGGAGACAGTGAGACTCACCGGACTGGTGACGTGGCGAACAGAAGAGAGTTCTCTGCCATCCAGGGCAAAGACGGGGATAGTTCTAGTTAAGTTGACCAAGGGAATCTTGTGTTCACAAGCCCAACTCTCATCAATAAAATTGCCCTCTGCACCCGAGTCGATAAGAGCAGGACCAGTAGCTGAGGAGCCCGCCCAATGAAGAACAGCAGAGATCATAGTGCGAGGTCTGGGTGATGAGGAAATGACAGACACACTCACCAGTACTCCTCCATCTACTGGCGAGCTCTGGCTTTTAACATGCAGGAGGAGACAAAGTGACCAGCGGCACTGCAGTAAAGACAAATGCTGTTGTCGTTCCTCTGAGGAGATGTGAATGCTTCCCACCTGCATGGGCTCGGCATCAGGCTGGTTGTGAACGGGAGCTGTGGCGGATGAGAGGGTATCGCACGGCCTGGGATAGGAAGTACGAACACGTCGCCTCTGCTCGAAACACTTATCCAAGCGAATGGCCAGTTCGATGAGTCGGTGACCCCCACGCATAAATCTCCTCCTTAACGTCTAAGTTCAGCCCCTCCAGAAAGCAAGCGATAAGTGCAGGCTCATTCCACTCATTTGAAGTCGCCAATGTCTGGAACTCTATTGCGAAATCGGCCACCGATCTTCTGCCTTGACGTAGAACTGCAAGAAAACGTGAAGCCTCACAGCTGAAGACTAATCTATCAAAGACCTTTATCATCTCGTCCTTAAAGAGCCCGAAAGAGCGACAGCATTCCGAACGAGCCTCCCAAACAGAAGTTCCCCACTCGCGTGCACGTCCCGTGAGAAGTGACAGAACATATGTAATGCGAGCCCGATCCTCCGCATATGTCTGGGGCTGGAGAGAAAAGACAACCTCACATTGAATGAGAAAAGCTCTGCACTCAGCGGGCTAACCGGCATAACAGGGTGGATTGTTGATTCACGGCTCTGGAGGCAGTGGTCGGGTGAGAGACCTGGATGGGTACTGGCAAAGGTGAAGTAGACGGGCAGATAAATCTGAAACCTGATCAGTCAGGCTCCTAACAGCCTGATGAGCGGCGGCCAGCTCCTTTGTGTGTCTGCTGAGCATCGCTCCCTGGATCTCGACTGCCGAACGGACGGGCATTTCCTCTGCTGGATCCATAGTGGTCGGATTATTCTGTCACAGTCTTAAGCGGAAAAAAGATCCAAAAGCAGAGGTTCACAGGCTTTAACAGTCTTTAATGAATAAGGAAAACAAGGCTGTCCGCTGTTGAAGCACACAGGGCTGGAGAAAAACAAAAAAAAAAAGTCAAAACCTTCTGCCACGAAGGAGACTTAGATCTGATCACCCATAGAAATTGAAGACCCCGATAGTTGGTATCTCAGCCGGGGAACGCAGAGGTACTAATGCAGCAGGGGCAGGGCTCCGAGAACACCTAGGTGCAGGCTGTACTGGACAGACAAGACAGGTAGACACCGACAGTACCGGACAGACAGGACAGGGTGAGTTCTTCCAAATCTCTTATCGACAAAAAGAGAGCGATAGCTGAGGCACATGACATGAAACAATAATCTGACAAATGATGGCTTGAACCAACACTAAATAATGATTGAGCATTAAGGAGAAAGTGGGAACAGGTGTCATCGCAAAGCAGCGCGAGTGCTGATTGTGTAACTAACAGGTGCGGGTGTGTTAGTGTGTGTGTAAGTGTGTGTGCGTGCATATGTGTGTGGAAGGATAGAGAGAGAGGGAGAAGATAACCTGACTCATGACAATAATTTAATATATGACAGCAAAAATTACCTGTAAGAAATTTTATTTTAATATCTATGTCATGATAGTTAAGTAATGTCTAACTAAAACAAGAGTGTTGCTTTCCTGAATGTCAGCGCGATCGCAAATGAATTGATTTTATACAGCAGCTCAACAAACAAGATGCTAGTATTAAGTGTGTTATATTTGTCACAATGCTGTGTGTTTATCTCTGTATTGGCAAGAAAAAGTTTTTAACAAAGCCGAAGTAAGACTAATTGTGCGTCTCAGAGCAACACTGTGTATTTTGTTACTGAATGAATCTGTGTTTTTGAACAAACCATTTGAGTCAATGATTCAGTGGCCCATTCATAAAGACAGGAGTCAATGGATCACTCATTAAGACAGAGACTTGCTGCCACCTACTGGTGGCTTTAGTGTCATATTTATTTATCCATGACAGGCTTAAACCAACCAAGGTGCTATCTCAAAAACTCTGCAAAAATATAGTAATTACTCACTCACTCACTCTCTCTCGCTCTCTCTACAGTCGTGGCCAAAAGTTTTGAGAATTACATAAATATTAGTTTTCAAAAAGTTTGGTGCTAAACTGCTTTTAGATCTTTGTTTCAGTTGTTTCTGTGATGTACTGAAATATAATTACAAGCACTTCATACGTTTCAAAGGCTTTTATCGACAATTACAATGACATTTATGCAAAGAGTCAGTATTTGTAGTGTTGGCCCTTCTTTTTCATGACCTCTGCAATTCAACTGGGCATGCTCTCAATCAACTTCTGGGCCAAATCCTGACTGATAGCAACCCATTCTTTCATAATAACTTCTTGGAGTTTGTCAGAATTAGTGGGTTTTTGTTTGTCCACCCGCCTCTTGAGGATTGACCACAAGTTCTCAATGGGATTAAGATCTGGGGAGTTTCCAGGCCATGGACCCAAAATTTCAACATTCTGGTCCCCGAGCCACTTAGTTATCACTTAGATTCCTGAGTTCGAGTCTCGGGCCGGCAGGAATTGTGGGTGGGGGGAGTGCATGTACAGTTCTCTCTCCACCTTCAATACCATGACTTAGGTGCACCTTGAGCAAGGCATCGAACCCCCAACTGCTCCCCGGGCGCCGCAGCATAAAAATGGCTGCCCACTGCTCCGGGTGTGTGTTCACAGTGTGTGTGTGTGTTCACTGCTCTGTGTGTGTGCACTTCGGATGGGTTAAATGCAGAGCACGAATTCTGAGTATGGGTCACCATACTTGGCTGAATGTCACGTCACTTTCACTTTCACTTTCACTTTCACTTTTTGATTATGGGTCGGTGTACTTGGCTGAATGTCACGTCACTTTTATTTTCAATTCTGTTGTTGGATTGTTGGAAGAAGTTGCTGTTGGAGGGTGTTTTGGTACCATTCTTTATTCATGGCTGTGTTTTTGGGCAGAATTGTGAGTGAGCCCACTCCCTTGGATGAGAAACAACCCCACACATGAATGGTGTCAGGATGCTTTACTGTTGGCATGACACAGGACTGATGGTAGCGCTCACCTTTTTCTTCTCCAGACAAGCCTTTTTCCAGATGCCCCAAACAATCGGAAAGGGGCTTCATCGGAGAATATGACTTTGCCCCAGTCCTCAGCAGTCCATTTCACTATACTTTCTGCAGAAGATCAATCTGTCCCTGATGTTTTTTTTTGGAGAGAAGTGGCTTCTTTGCTGCCCTTCTTGACACCAGACCATCTTCCAAAAGTCTTCGCGCCTCACTGTGCGTGCAGATGCGCTCACACCTGCCTGCTGCCATTCCTGAGCAAGCTCTGCACTGGTGGCACTCCGATCCCGCAGCTGAATCCTCTTTAGGAGACGATCCTGGCGCTTGCTGTACTTTCTTGGATGCCCTGAAGCCTTCTTTACAAGAATTGAACCTCTTTCCTTGAAGTTCTTGATGAACCTATAAATTGTTGATTTAGGTGTAATCTTAGTAGCCACAATATCCTTGCCTGTGAAGCCATTTTTATGCAACGCAATGATGGCTGCACGCGTTTCTTTGCAGGTCACCATGGTTAACAATGGAAGAACAATGATTTCAAGCATCACCCTCCTTTTAACATGTCAAGTCTGCCATTCTAACCCAATCAGCCTGACATAATGATCTCCAGCCTTGTGCTCGTCAACATTCTCACCTGAGTTAAGATGATTACTGAAATGATCTCAGCAGGTCCTTTAATGACAGCAATGAAATGCTGTGGAAAGGTCTTTTTGGGATTAAGTTAATTTTCATGGCAAAGAAGGACTATGCAATTTATCTGATCACTCTTCATAACATTCTGGAGTATATGCAAATTGCTATTATAAAAACTTAAGCAGCAACTTTTCCAATTTCCAATATTTATGTAATTCTCAAAACTTTTGGCCACGACTGTATATATATATCATTTGTAAGTCGCTTTGGATAAAAGCGTCTGCTCAATGATTAAATGTAAATGTAAATATATATATATATATATATAAAGACATTTTGTGCCAATATTGCACACCCCTTAAAGAACCTAGCATCATCTTTAAAAGTTTTTCCTAGATTTTTTTTTGTAAATTATATTGTAGTTTGTATTGTTAATATTAATGTAATTGTGAGCAAACTAAGGTTTAACAAAAGGTAATTTGGCCCGCAAAAGTGGGCATTTTCTCCGATCCGGCCCTCAACCTTAAATGAGTTTGACACCCCTTTTGTAGATTATAATTGACGATATGGTTAATACAGAGTGCACACACAAACACATTAGGGCAGCGGTTCTTAATTCCAGTCCTCGCGCCCCCCTGCTCTGCACATTATGTATGTCTCTCTTTGTTAACACACCTGATTCAGATTCAGAGCTAGAAGTGAGCTCTGTGCATGCACTGTGTTTTCCGATTGACATGGTCTCTATGTAGTGTTCATTGCTCCCTACTCCCTGAGCAGGAGAAATCTATTGAAGTTTACTTCACTTTGGAACATTCATTCACAGATTCGCGCTGCGCAACGTCTGCACACACGGACAAGTGTGACATCATATACCTCTGTAAATAAATACAATTTAAATTCACATCTCGCACACTTCAATGCAGTTTAAATGGAACATATACATTCGATTTGAACTGGAATCATGGCGGAATATCCTGTGATGTCCACTTTGCAGGGCACTTATGATTGAACAGAACAAACGTCTGAAGCAATAAGAGAAACATACAAAATGTGCAGAGCAGGGGGGCGTGAGGACTGGAATTGAGAACCGCTGCATTAGGGAAATCCTGAGATGATGGAAGACTGGTGTACAACTTGAGGTACTTGCTACCAATGTTACACCTGATACAGAGGCTTTGAAGTGTTTGTTGAGAACATCAGGTACTTCCAGCCGGAGCTCCATATCCAGGCTTGTATTGTTTTAGTGAAGTGAGAGACTCGTTTAAATGCAGTGCTTGAAGAAGGGGTTCACTTTTGGCAGAATTGATATTGTTTTTGAACTTCCACTGCTCTCTGTCCAGTCCATTTTAATCACTATCACCCATTTTTATCAATTTTCATTACCCTCTGTTCAACAAAAGCACCCCCCAGTTACAAAGTAATCTTAAACATGAATCAATACTGAGCTTGAAAACTTAAAGGACCTGTTTGTTTGTTTGTTTAATGTGGGTTTATGTGTGTCACATAACCTGACAAGACTTGAAAAGAATGAGAAGTGGACAAGGAGTTCCCATCAAAGATGAGAACGGCGAGGTACTGCTGACAACAGAAGACCACGTGAGAAGGTGGGTTGAACACTTCAAGGACATGCTCAACCAACCAATGCCAGCAGAGCTTTTCACCTTCAACCCACCCACTCCTGACAAGGATCTGGCCGTGAATCTGGATGCCATCACAACAACAGAGACAGCAACATCGATCCGCCTGCTAAAGAATAACAAAGTGCCAGGATTAGACATGATATCGGCAGAAATACTAAAACATCGTGGCCACCCCATCGTCGAAAATCGGACTCTCCTAAATACATGCTGTGCAACAGCTCAAGTCCCAGAGGACTGGCGAAGAGAAGTCATCATCAAACTCCCAAAGAAAGGAAATCTCGCTGATTGCAACAACTGGAGAGGGATCACGCTCCTATTCGTTCCTGGAAAGGTATTCTGCATCGTCCTTCTATGGCGCCTAAGAAAAACAGTTGACAAGAAGCTTTGAGAAGAACAAGCTAAATTCCATTGTGGTCGATCCTGCAATGATCAAATCTTTACTCTACGGAAAATCTTCAAACAGAGTTTGGAATTTCAGCCACAACTATCCATCAATTTTATCGACTTTGTCTAGGCGTTTGACAGCATGCACCAAGAATTGCTGTGGTACAATGCTCGTGACTTCTGCTGCGTGCAATCTGAAACAGGAAACACTGATTTCTTTACCATCGAGACTGGTGTATGACAGGGGTGCATTCTGTCCCCCCTCCTGCTCCTCATGGTGGTTGACTTTGTCAAGCAAAAAGCTATGGATTACCCTGCATTTGGAATTCCATGGCGAGGATCCGATTGGCTGATGGATCTTGATTTTGCTGACGACATCACCCTACTTGGAACATCAAGGAAGAACATACAAGAAATGACAAAAAGACTGGAACAAGAGGCGGCCAAGATAGGGCTTCGCATAAGTTCAACTAAAGCCAAGGTTATGCAAGTTGGATATCCCACCAACACCACCAAATATCCCCTTTTGAGTATTAGACAACAACAAACTGTGGAAGTGGACAAGTTCACCTTTTTAGGCAGTTTTTTGACAAGTAATGGAGATGCTGAGCATGACGTCACATGCCGGATTGGCAAAGCTTCAGCAGTTTTCTAAAGACTCAAGCCCATTTAGACAGCCACAACAATTTCAATCAAGACCAAGGTGCATTTATTTAGCAGTATCATCACACCAACAGCAATCTATGCGGCACAAACTTGGAAGATGTCTGCGAGAATTGCCCAGATGCTTAATGTATTCCAGCAGTGATGTCTGGGAAGAATTCTGGGTGTGTCGTACCGAGACCATATCAGCAATGATGAGATTTATCGTCGAATTGACACTCCAAGAAGTTGTCACCGAACGCCGACTAAGATTTACTGGCCACATCCTTCGACGACTACCTTCAAGACATGCAAAAACCGCATTCATAAGGAAACCACCCCACAGCAAAGGAAAACAAGGTCGACCATGAACAACTTGGCGTCGTATCTTTATTAAAGATCTGAAAGCCATCAATGTTTAATGGGATGAAGCTGAAAGCATCAGTTGTATTAGTATATACAAAATCTCAAATAAAATGCATTAATAAAACTATTCTATTGTAAAATATAAATAAAACTAAACTAGTTCATTTTATAATATAAATATAATAAAGCTTGGTCGATATGTGTTAGAAAATACATTGCAGATCCCAGCTTAAATGAATCTTTATCCTGAACGACTGTCAATGAAAACATGACTCTCGATGCAAATAACTCCTTTCTTTGATTTTTCAGTATTGACAGGCATCATTAGCCTAACAAATGCACGAGCATGCAAACGTGTGTGTTTGTGTGTGTTTGCCATAGTTACGACTGCAGTAAAAACTCCACTGGTTAATAAAACATCATCTGCTAAACAGCATTACATAAACCCAGAGCTCATTTGTCACTGTCTGGTTTACATGATATGAATGAACTAAATAAATAAAGAGGAGAGTTCAGTCAGGAAAACTCCTGTCAGCATTTACTCTGGACACCTCTGGACAAAGAAGCATTATTCAATTATCAATACAGAATCATAATATTAAATAATAATAGTAGTAGTCCATATAACTCATGCACTATTTTCTAGATCATCTGAATCCAGTAGTACAGGCAGACATTTCAATGGTCTTATGGCTGAAAAGATTTTAAATTGCATTCATATTCACTTCATATCAGTGTCTCTCCACACACCTACTGACACTGGAACTGAGAGGCTTATAAAATAAATCAATCAATTCTGAATTATGTTGATAATTAATAATAAATTAATACTTTTATAATAATGATAATAATGTTTGTTATTAATCAAACAATTATAATTATATTCCCTTGGCAAATAAACAGTTAGGTAGAGTACAATAATTTACATAGTTAAAATATTATGGTACCACAAAGTTATTTCAAGATGTTGTTTTTTTATTATAATGTTTTTTGTGGATGTTGGAATTTATGATGTCGATATATCATGCTATCTATAGAAACCTTGGGGGGGGGGGATAGTCAAATTATTTTTTACTTTGTTTATTGAGTTTTTCTTTTTCACCCAACGAACATAAGGACTCTATGTATGATGAATAAATATTAATGGTAACACTTTACAATAAGATGCAATTTGTTAACATTAATATATTAACTAACATGGATGAACAATGAACAATACATTTATTACACAATTTATCAATCTTTGTTAATGTTAATAAAAATAGAGTCGTTCATTGTTCATGTTAGTTCACAGTGCATTAATGTTTACAAACACAACTTGTGATTTTAATAATGCATAAGTAAATGCTGAAATTATCATGAACTAAGATTAATAAATGTTGTGAAAATTTTGTTCTTTATTATTTTATTTATTAGGGCTGTGCAATATGGACAAAAAAAACCTATCACGATTTTTTGATCAGTTTTGCGATTTCTATTTTAATCACGATTTTGACACACACAGACATGCTTTACAGTCATAAATGCATTCAGTATAAATTTGAAACATATGCTAAAGAAAACCAAAGAGAGCTTTATCAAAAGGTTGTAACATGCCTCTAGAACAGACATAAGTCAAAATAATCATTATGTAAAGATTTTAAACAAAATGTCGAAACAGGTGCTGAAATATATTTATTGCCAAAGGTTCACACGTACTCCGTCTGCAGTGTGTGTACAGTAACGTTATGTGTATGCGGTTCAGAAGCAGCAGCGAGAGCGCGTTATTGTAACGCGAAAGCACATTAAAATAATGCGCGAGCGTGAATCTCTCCGCTCGCACGCAGATTTCCTTTGTTTTGTCACAAAACCAGACACGCATGCTCAGATACATGCTGCTCTCGTCCGGAGAGAGTGCGCGCACTTAAAACATGTCTCCTCTCACTCACTCACAACTCTCTCTATGCTGATGCGCTAGATATTCATTCTTTTCTCACCTTTCTATTTCTAACCTTTTCTGTTCACATCTTTTACCGCGTGCAGTGTGAACGTTTTGATCCATTAACATGGGCTCGGAAAAAATACGCATCACAGACAGAGTGTGTGAACCTGTGGCGTTAGGCATATGCCCTGTCTGTTCTGTTCTCGCACTCCACTTAGGTGCGTGCGCTGCATTCTGATTGGATCGGATAGCATACCGCGGGAGGTCGGGACCGCGGAAAATCATGCTATAAAGCGATTTAGAAATCGCGCACGCACAAATCGTGAATTTATTACGATTTTGATTAATCGCACAGCCCTAGATATGTTAACTAATGAAACTTACTGAAGAATGACCACAGATGAGGCATTAAGTGCATGGCACTGTGGCCTACTTACTATTTTACAGAGTTTAATGTAGCAATGTGGTCCATCACTTTTTCAAGATCAGTTTTAATCATGTAACTGTTCATAGATTTTAACAAAGAAATAAAGTGTTACTACACAGACCGTATTGATTGCAAATACAAAAATAAGACGAGTAAAGAAAACATGGTACTTAAAATAAATTACCCTTTATTTAAATATATGAACACAGAAAACCGCTGTTAACAGGTTAATATAACGTTTCCCATTCTATTTTTAGTTTCTATGATGCAGCTTACTCTGATGAACACGGATCTCCTCGGAGTAGCTGAGAGCGCTGGGTCTTCTTCTTGTGTGACAGTGTCAGCGTTAAGACACAATACTGCCACCTGGGTGCTCAACCAGGTACTGACGCTGGAGTATTTACATGTGGTGTTATCATAAGAGAACTGTTCATTTTAAATATTGCGGTATATCGTCACACTAAGTTAACACAATATCGATAATTGTTTCTTTGAATATCACGGTTATCGTCAATACTGGTATATCGCGACACCCCTAGTACATACAACACCCTAGATATTACAAGGATATTGTACCTAAGTGTGGCATGGTGGGGATTCGGGCAAAGGTTACACTTAAGGTAAAGCAAAATGAGGAGCAGATTACACCACCCCGTTTCACTACCACAGAGGACAAGAGACGTGGATCTGAATATAAAACACTTGTTTTTACAATAATAATAATAATAATAATAATAATAATAATAATAAAAAATGTATAAAATCTAGTGACTCAATGGGAGCAAGGGTTCTACACCACTTTGGTGTGCATTAGACCAAAAAAAAAAAAAAAAAAAAAAAAAAAAGCCCCTTTCAGGATTAGGGCAGCTAGCTGGGCAGTGAGTATCCTAGGACCACACCACTCACCAAATTCCACTCCACACAAACACTCTCACCCTTACTAAGTGAAGGAAACACAGGTGCCAATGGCAAAACACTCGGTGAAGGAAACACCACCACCCAAAAGGGCAAAAACAGCTAGCTTCCCTACACCGGGGGCCTTCAGCTCCTGAAAGAAACAAAGAGAAAACAATATATTTCACAGTTAGCCACAAACACATGCATCAACAAATTATAGTAGAACAAGTTCAAACTACAACACTTGGCAAATTTCTGGCCACAGAAGTTAAACAGGCTAGTGTGACCCAAGGAGTTTACATCAATGAGCAACCAAATGCTATAAACAAAAATAGAATAGAACACAAAAATATCACATCAGACAATCCAGGTACGAAATGTAGCTCACTTCCCACAATCCTTAGGTAGAGCACTGATAGAAGAGAGCAAAATAATAAACAAACTTCTGGTGGCGATATAACAACAGGTGGGCTAAATTACACCATTAATGGTATGTCTCACATTAAATGACAGCTCTGAGACTAGCCACTCATCACTCCGGCCACCAGCATTGATGTAAAGCACTCTTCAAATACAAAATAAACAAAAGAAAACCAAAAACACGTATCAAAACAATAACGAAACGGTCACATCCAAGTATTACTGGCAGCAGAACAAGCAGTGCAGTCTAACGACATTGTCTATAGAGCATTTGCCCCACAGTCCGCAGAGATGAACCCCTCACAAGCAGATTAACGCACTAAAAAAAACCCGACAATTAATACCCACCTCATAATGTGCAAGTGGTTAGATTTACCTACCCAATGGTAGATCGCCAGACCCACAGAATACTCAGTTACTCACAGACTCGTTCATAATAGGCGAACCGCAAAGGCACAGGTGTTGCATCTGATCAAACACATGAGCTGCACTGTGAGGAGGATAGCCTGCACCAAAGAGCAACGTCGCACAAATCCGGACCCTAGTCTGGCTAAAACATACATCCCCACTTTAATAGTGCATGTGTACAAGCAGCAACATTTGCCCAACAGCTAGGTACATACCTCCCGCAGAGATGCGCTCGTACCCAAACAGAAGTGATCGTGATAATGACGCATACCCAGGTGCTCTGATAGTGGCCTTCAGCTCTTCTGCATTCTTGGGTCTGGCATATCGCATATTCCTCTTCACAATACCCCATAGATTTTCTATGGGGTTAAGTTCAGGCGGGTTTGCTGGCCAATTAAGAACAGGGATACCATGGTCCTTAAACCAGGTACTGGAAGCTTTGGCACTGTGTGCAGGTGCCAAGTCCTGTTGGAAAATGAAATCTGCATCTTCATAAAGTTGGTCAGCAGCAGGAAGCATGAAGTGCTCTAAAACTTCCTAGTATATGGCTGTGTTGACCTTGGACCTCAGAAAACACAGTGGACCAACATCAGCAGATGACATGGCACCCCAAACCATCACTGACTGTGGAAACTTTACACTGGACCTTAAGCAACGTGGATTGTGTGCCTCTCCTCTCTTCCTCCAGACTCTGGGACCCTGATTTCCAAAGGAAATGCAAAATTTACTTTCATGACAGAACATAACTTTGGACAACTCAGCAGCGGTCCAGTCCTTTTTGTCTTTAGACCAGGTGAAACGTTTCTGACACTGTCTGTTGTTCAAGAGTGGCTTGACACAAGGAATGCGACAGCTGAAACCCATGTCTTGCATACGTCTGTGCATAGTGGTTCGTGAAGCACTGACTCCAGCTGCAGTCCACTCTTTGTGCATCTCCCTCTCATTTTTGAATGGGTTTTGTTTCACAATCCTCTCCAGGGTGCGGTTATCCCTATTGCTTTTTTCTACCACATCTTTTCCTTCCCTTCGCCTCTCTATTAATGTGCTTGGACACAGAGCTATGTGAACAGCCAGCCTCTTTTGCAATGACCTTTTGTGTCTTGCCCTCCTTGTGCAAAGTGTCAATGGTCGTCTTTTGGACAAATGTCAAGTCAGCAGTCTTCCCCATGATTGTGTAGCCTACAGAACTAGACTGAAAGACCATTTAAAGGCATTTGCAGGTGTTAATTAGCTGATTAGAGTGTGGCACCAGGTGTCTTCAATATTGAACCTTTTCACAATATTCTAATCTTCTGAGATACTGAATTTGGGATTTTCTTTAGTTGTCAGTTATAATCATCAAAATTAAAAGAAATAACCATTTGAAATATATCAGTCTGTGTGTAATGAATGAATATAATATACAAGTTTCACTTTTTGAATGGAATTAGTGAAATAAATCAACTTTTTGATGATATTCTAATTATTTGACCAGCACCTGTATAGCTGCCCACTGCTCCGGGTGTGTGTTCACTGTGTGTTCACTTCTCACTGCTGTGTGTGTGCACTTGGATGGGTTAAATGCAGAGCACCAATTCCAAGCATGGGTAAGTCGTAAAAATGTCACGACTTTTACTTTCAAACAGAAAATACTCAATTTTTGGTCACACAGTAAAGGCATAATTCAAAGCAGTTTGAAAAATCAAGAATAATAGCAGAGTTAATAAGAATTATTTCTAAATGCTGTATCGTTCTCATTTCGCTCTGCTTACGGAACGATCTGACATGAAAACATTTACCTTTTAATCTGTGTGTATATATATATATATATATATATATATATATATATATATGTTTATATATATATACTATATAGTAGGGGTGTAACTGTACGCAAAAATCACGGTTCGGTACGTACCTCGGTTTTAAAGTCACGGTTCGGTTCATTTTCGGTACAGTAAGGGAAAGAAATGCAAACATTAAACTGCAGGTTATTACTATAAACTTTTTTTAACAATTTGTTTACACTTTTTTTAAACACTTTTTAATAAATATATAATATATATATATATATATATATATATATATATATATATATATATATATATATATATATATATAAAATAAAAAAGAATAAGAAATAAAATACTGCTGCAAATTTCTCCACTAAATAAAATACTCTGTCTCAAACCAATATCACATAATAAAATATAATGAAAAATATAAATAAATAACTATGATTACAGTGCAGCATTACCAACAGGTTGTAGGCCTGCTCATATTTAAAAAATATATGTAACTTTTCCAAAGTGTAAAGTGCAGCATCAACAGTTTCAGTTTTTAGACCTGCTCAGATTTTTAATAACTTTTCCACAGTTTTCTGCTTTCGTCTTATTGACTAGTCTTTGTCCGTTGACGTATTTCACTGGGAAACCGATATGGGTGGCTCTTCAAGCTCCGGCTTGTCCATACCAGAGAATGTCTAATATGGCGAGAAGTTTCACTCTCACTACACTTCCGGCTTCTGAACTGGTTGCAGTTCCACTCTGATTCCATATGAGGGCGCTCACAGGACGATTGTGTGCAGAATGAATGGAGGTCAAGGGCGGTATACCCCTCAAAATCCACTTTTCTCAGGATATAATTTTTTGTCTAGTAATTTGAATGTTGTATTCGAAAGGAGATGCAAAGAAATTACACATTGCTGGGTGTTAGATTTTTTAGAGTCACTTATTTGCTTTAAAAAGTCTTTTAAAACGTCAATGACGTCATACGTTATACGTTCATTAGCAGAATGCTAGCGTGTTATGGGCAAAAACAACTCAACTTGTAAGAAATCGAAAGGACATAAGTACTCGTTCATTCAACTTTCGACCTATAACCCATGTTGAACTTGCAAAACCTATAATCAGATCTGAGATTTCTCAACGGCAATCGGGTGAAAGGGACAAATTTAGCCGTCTAGCCCCATAGACTACCATTCATTTTGCACTCATGGCTATCGCCCCCAGTGGAACTCTGGTGGAACTGCAACCAAAATTCGGTACAATAGGACTTAATAGGGAGTGGGAAGGCTCTCCGTAGACGGGCTCTGTCCGTACTGTCTGTGGGCTTGTCTGCATTGGCCATGACGCTAGCTAGCAAGAGCCTGGGCTAAATCATGCCGTGTATGTTGTTGCACAGCGCGCTGTGTGTGATTTTTATTTTTTTTTTCAAACCACTTCAGCGGAAATCCAGCATTGACATATTGACATGACCAATGAAAACTTTAGAATCAGCTGCAGAGCGGGATTTGCGCTTAACGTGGAGAGTTCTGCCACTTAATATGTTCGTGTGGAAACACCAAAATGTACCTATGTTCCGCACACAAAATATTGCATTCGGTCATTACCGAAAGCCCTGTACCGAAACGGTCCGGTACGAATACACATACCGTTACACCCCTAATATATATGTATATATATATATATACTGTATATAATGACTGTTTAATAATAATAGTATGCAAAAAGAGCCTTTGTGTAAAGGTCTTTTAATTTTTGATGCATAGATTGTAGCTTAGGACTATCCCACATTTTGAAATTAACTCACTGTAAATTTATTTTTTTTTTTTTTTAAGATTTATTTATGGGCTTTTTATGCCTTTATTGGAAAGGACAGTGTAGAGTAGACAGGAAAGTGTTTTTTTGGTGAAGAGAGAGGGGAGCGGGATCGGCAAAGTATATCGCAGTTGCGCTGTATATGTCGGCGCACTAACCGCAAGGCTATTGGCGCCGACCACACTGTAAATTTTCTAATGGTTTTTAAGTATGTTAAAATGGTATATTATAATGTTATTGTTGTTTTACTTTGTTGTTACATCTCCGTTTACAAACCAAAATTTTACAATTACAGTCAGTTTGCAACCTGTGCCTTTGCGCCACCTGGCGGTAGTTTTGCAAATAACTTTAACACGCGGCCCTGCGGCGGCGGTACATGCGGCGGTATTACCCATTTTCGTTGTCCACCTACTGTATAATAAGTGTAATTAAATTAATTTATAAGAGACAAGTAATAGTGTAGTTGCTGCTTGATCAGAAATCAGAAAAGTCAGCTTGTGTTGTTTTTTGATTGTATTCTGTATGGTATATGGTAGGGGTGGCGATATGACCAAAATCATCTATCACAATATGAGTAATTTTATTTCAGGATAACAATATCACAATATCACAAGGTTTTTATAATATATATATAAAAAAATTGAATCCATAGGATTTTCACAATTCTTGTCACCAGTTTCAATATCATAAAAAAACTAATACAAGCCTAAAAAAAAAAAAAAAAAAAAAAAAAAAAAAAAAACAAGCTTAACGTAGACAAGGAAATATTGATGAAATAACAATAAAAAATTAATTACAACCAATAGTTGTAAACTACAATAAATACGAAATGCTACACTGTATAAATTAATCAAAAACAAGGCATAGACTTCACTGTTTATATTAAATATATGTCTTCGTATTAAAGTTACAAAAGTGATTTAGTCAAGAGGAGAATAAATGACAGACAGGAGCAATATTAGACACCTTCCGTAATCTCAGTTAGAGAGTTTGACTACTAACCCTAAGGTTGTGGGTTCGAATCTCTTTGTAAGCTCCTCTCTGTGTGGTGTAAACACAATCCAAAATGTTTTTACCTTTTGTTGGAAAGTTAATGTGTTGGTGTATTTTTGGAAACACAATCTTTAAGTCAGCATGGTTGAAATCCCCAGCTATGATGAGAAAAGCATCAGGGTGTGCTGTCTGCTGCTCACTGATGTGCTGGTGCAGTTCATTTAGTGCATCGTTCCTGTTGCAGTTGTTGTTGTTCGGGGGAATGTAAACCGAGACGAGCAGTATGGTAGTATATTCCCTCGGCAGATAGAATGGAATATAGCTTGGTCTTTCTGTTAAAGTTTCGATTACCTAGCGAATACAAATAATAATTATATATTTTATTAAATCTAATAACATAACATTTTAATATATTATATTAAAATATAACGTTTTATTAATGAGTTCAAGAAGCTTTAAGTGCCTTAGGCGAGAAGGTGCAACGTCTATGTATTGCTGTGTCTCATTATGAGACACATCCTCAAGGTGTAATTCTGTGGTTAGTTTCCATACTTTCCCTTTGGACAAGGAAACGCTCAAAAATGGATTTACTATAGCGGACGTTGTCACAGTACATTCAGAGAGCAAGGAATAAGGAAATAAATAGTTCTTCAATATCACAGTCTTTAATAATCCAATCACAAGGGGACCGTAGGAGACACAGGAACACATGGAAGGACATTCAAGGAAGTGCCTATGGACTTCCAGCATCAGGAGCATGATTACTGTTCATTTCCCGTTCCTGTGGCTGTTGATCTTTCTTTAGATCAGACTGAAGATCTCCGAAAGTAAATGGAGCAACTGAGGAAACATGTGCAAGAACTGTCTGTCCATCAGAGATTTTGCTTGGGCAGATTTGCTGTATAATGCGATGACATACGGTTCTACACTAGGTGACATTTTAAAACTTAAATATATTGTATTGTATCAATATTAAGATGCTGTATTATAAACCAAAAACTAATTTTCTGGTCTTTGCATAATACAATATGTCCATGTAGATATTTTATTTACACATCAGTAAACCCATATAGTATACAAGTAAGCTACAATACAGTCTAAAAGTAAGCAAAAAATGTTTTAGCTTACTTTTACAGCCTTCTTTTTGAATGTGATTTTCTCCAATGAGGGCAAGGAGGGGGCGGAACATTTGGAAAATTACAAACATAAATAAAGAAACGAAGTTGCTTGTCAGATTTCCCTAACAAGCAACCATATATATATATTTTTTATCACGCTGAATCACAGCGCTACATGTTAATGGTTTTCTTTCTTGTATTTTACTGTCAAAATAACGGAGTTCATTTGGAATTATTCAGCTTTTAAGAACAAGCAGAAGATGTGCCAGTTTCTCCGGTAGTGGGCGTGAACGGAAATCTCATTGGTTGGTGTTCATCTATCACCTATCACCGTCCCTGTTTTGATTTCAGCAAATCAGTTCGAGCAAACACTGACAACGTGATCAATATTCATGAACCCAGCAGCTCATTAATCTCTAGTGCATTGTATATTGTAATTTGTAGTAGTATTATCTTTTAATAATAATTACTATTATCTATGACTAACAATATCTTATGCATCACCACCAGTCCTAAGTTCAGTTCAAATGACAAATATGCATTCATACTGTACATGATTAACAAGTAGGGCTGCACGATTAATCGATATTAAATTGCAAAGGCGATAAATCACGATATGGCAGAAGCTGTGATTGTCATGCATATCTTTCCAGTGGTGTATTGTAACAAAGTAATAATACTTTGTAACAGTAGTTAAGAATTTTTTTGGGAGTATCTGTACTTTACTTAAGTTTTTATATTTCAGTCAACTTTTACTTTTACTCCACTAAATTTCCTAATTAAAATGTATACTTTTACTACAAAATAGTCAGAAATCAGAAGAACACGGACTACAGGAAAGCAGGTTTGACGAATCAGATGAATCAAACTCCTAAAAACACCTTTGCTCATGTGCAAACCAGTGCATGCACAACCGTGAATGATTCATTTCTCACTCAAGTCGAGTCAGTTGTGTGCGATACAGCATCGTCTGCGATAATATGGTAAGTGTTGTTGTAATGATGTGCAATCTGACATTATCATGTATATCACCAAATCACACGTTCACGCACATGATTTATTAATCTATTAAAACTCAAAATTCCAGGCATTCTAAATTGTAGACGGCAAAAATGCTTATGTATGCTTTTTTATGTTAATATAATTTAATATAGTTAACTTAATCCATATCACACAAAGAATACAGTTTTTCTGCAAATACCAGCATAAACGCATTTAATAATCATTTTATACAAGTTTAGTAAAGCAATAAGTGACTTACATTTTAGACATAATATTGCTTGTTTTTGCTCAATTTTGCCAACGAAAATAGTACCAAACAAAGATCACAGCACTGCTTTGCATCTCTAAGCAATGGACGGTGTTTACTTATTGAATGAATCAGCTTTTTGAACGAATCGGTTGGATAAATCATTCAGTGATTCACTCATTAACACAGTCAAATGCTTTGTGTTTGAATGAATCAGCCATTTGAATGAATCGGTTGAATCTCAATGACTCACTCATTAACAGTCACTTGTTCCCGCCTACTGGCGGTTTTAATTTTACATTTCAACTATTTTGTTCATGTTTTAAATTATTTCAAATATCAGTTTTCAACATTTTATTTTAAAACAAAACATTATTTATCCATCTGTAACTGCAGGTTAAATGCATCCATGTCCCTTCTACATAAACTGAGATACACAAACTGTAAATACACCTAAATGCTTTTTCAGATGCAGATTCCAGAAATGTTTTCTCATGTTTGAATGAAAGACACTAAGTACAGATGAAGTGCTTCTTATCCTTATCCAAAAATACAAAATGGATAAAAAAAAGTTAAAACTAAACTAAATCTTGAGTACAATAAATATCACATATTTTAAGACTTTTACTCGAGCAATATTCTAAATTGTGACTTCAACTTCTACCAAAGTAATTTTCTGTACTTTTACTTGAGTATGACTTTATACATCGCTGTATCTTTCAGTGAAGCACGGTTCTGTGATCAGCAGTGAATCTCCATCCAAAGGCCAGAGGGCGCTCTCATGCTGAAACTCCAAATACACCCTGCAGAAGAAATCAGGAAATCCCTATAGTGGTTGCTGAATAAACAGAAGATTTAACTGCTTTCACTGATTCAACGTGACTAATAAACACACGATTACGACAATATATCGTTTATCTCAGTTTGTCTTATTACAATTTTTTTATAATAAAGTATATAGTAATCCAATGCTAATCGACATAGCCTTTATCACTGCTTAGAATACTATGGAATATGTTGGATGCCTTATTCTGTGTAAGAAGCCACATCATCTCACAGAATGATTTATTTAAAACACTAGACTGATGTTATGAAGTGGGTTTGGAGTAAAAAGTCCTAGCATCCCCCAGCTCTGTACATTTTGAAATACTTATGTTACACTGTCAGATATGCAAAAGAAATCTATCGTATCTCTTGCTCTGGCTACTGTGTATAGACCACTAGGGCCGTATACAGAATTCCTTAAAGAATTTGGAGATTTCCTCTCAGACCTGTTGGTTACCGCTGATAAAGCTCTAATTTTTGGAGATTTTAACATTCACGTTGATAATACAAATGATGCATTAGGACTTCCGTTCACTGACTTATTAAACTGTTTTGGAGTAAAGCAAAATGTCACCGGGCCCACTCATCGTTTTAATCATAGGCTAGATTTAATTATATCGCATAGAATCAGTCTTACTGATATAGATATCGTACCTCAAAGTGATGATGTTACTGACCATTTCTGGCATTTTTCACTGGCATTCTGCGTATTGATGATATTAACTATACGGCTTCACATTATCGTCCAGTTAGAACTATTGTTCCAGCCACCAAAGACAGATTCGCAAATAACCTGCCTGATTTATCTCAACTGCTCTGTGTACCCATAAATACCAACCTGTCCTCCAACTAATACGCTCGTATAGGTCGTTTGTCTAAATCCCTGAAATACGACCCATCAGAGCATATACTACATTTGCGCCCCTATCGGCAAATGTTCATTTTCATATTAATGTTTTGTACTCTTTTATTTGCACTGTGATTTGCATTTCGTGTAGCTCAGTTGGTAGATTATTGCGTTATACCTTGATATGCAATCATGCTATCATGGGTTCGATCCCAGAGAACGGACGTGCACGTAAAATGTATATGCTCAATAAATTATAATTTAGCATGATTTCTGTGAGGGTTAGGTTTAGGGGGTGGGGTTAGGTGTGGTCATTCGAACGAATAAGCCACCTAGTAAAATATGTACGAATTACTGTGAGATCGGTGTAAAAAGTCCACACATTGCATTTAAATAAACGTGCGTTTTGATTGGTAATGATGTTATACATCATTTCATGACGACAGATGCAACGCGATACTGTCATTATTTTTACACCCGCTAGAGGCCGCTTAACTTTAAAACGTAAATATAGGTCGTAATAAGGTGCTTGCACAAACGACCTATATGGTTGTTTTTTGTTGGAGGACAGGCTCATAAATACACATGAACTAGACGAAATGACTGGCAACATGGGCACTATCTTCTCTAATACATTAGAAGCTGTTGCCCCCATCAAATTAAAAAAAGGTTAGAGAAAAATGTACTGTGCCATGGTACAAGAGTAATACCCACTTTCTCAAAAAAGAAACTCGTAGTCTTGGGCGCAAATGGAGAAAAACTAACTCGGAAGTTTTTAGAATTGCGTGGAAAAACAGTATGTCTAGCTATAGACAGGCTCTAAAAACTGCCAAGGCCGAGCATATCCACAAACTCATAGAAAACAACCAAAACAATCCAAGTTTTTTATTTAGCACAGTGGCTAGATTAACAAATAACCAGACGCCACCCGATCTAAATATTCCCTCACAGTTAAATAGTAATGACTTTATGAATTTCTTCACTGATAAAATAGATAACATCAGAAATACAATAACAAATGTAGATTCTACAGCATCTAATACTTTAGTTTTATCCATCGCACCCAAAGATTAACTGCAGTGCTTTACAACTATAGGACAGGAAGAACTAAATAAACTTATCACTGCATCTAAACCAACAACATGTTTATTAGATCCTGTACCCACTAAATGACTGAAAGAGTTGTTACCTGTAGCAGAAGAACAGCTTCTCAATATTATTAACTCGTCGTTATCTTTAGGTCACGTCCCAAAACCATTCAAGCTGATGGTTATTAAGCCTCTTATTAAGAAACCACAACTAGATCCTTGTGAACTGGCAAATTACAGACCCATTTCAAATCTTCCACTTTTGTCTAAAATTTTAGAAAAAGTTGTGTCTGCTCAATTGTGCTCCTTCCTGCAAAAAAATGATCTCTATGAAGAATTTCGGGTTTCAGGCCCCATCATAGCACAGAAACTGCAATTGTTAAAATTACAAATGGCTTGCTTCTTGCGTCAGAACAAGGCTGCATCTCATTGTTTCAGTTTTACTTGATCTTAGTGCTGTGTTCGACACTATGGATCACAACATACTCATAGATCGATTACAAAACTATACAGGTATCCAAGGGCAGGCTTTAAGATGGTTTAGATCCTACCTGTCATCTCATTTATCGCCAGTAAAACAAGGAGTGCCACAAGGATCTGTCCTAGGTCCTCTGCTATTTTCAATATACATGTTGCCCTTTGGTAATATCATTAGAAAATACGGAATTAGTTTCCACTGTTATGCTGATGATACTCAACTATATATCTCAACGAGACCAGATAAAACTTCTAAATTATCTAAGCTAACAGAGTGTGTTAAAAATGTAAAAGATTGGATGACCAATAACTTTCTCCTATTAAATTCAGATAAGACAGATATATTAGTTATTGGACCAAAAAACATTACACAGAATCTCGTAGATTACAATTTGCTACTAGACGGACGTACTGTTACTTCCTCTACTGTCAAAAATTTGGGTGTTATATTAGACAGTAACTTGTCTTTTGAAAATCATATTTCCCATGTTACAAAAACAGCATTCTTCCATCTTAGAAACATTGCCAAGCTACGAAACGTTACCTGTTTCTGATGCAGAAAAGCTAGTTCATGCATTCATGACCTCTAGGCTGGACTATTGTAATGCACTGCTAGCTGGTTGTCCTGCATCCTCCATAAACAAGCTACAGGTAGTCTAAAATGCAGCAGCTAGAGTCCTTACCAGGTCAAGAAAATATGATCATATTACCCCAATTTTACAGTCTCTGCACTGGCTACCTATAAGTTCCATATCAGTTACAAAATATTATTACTTATAAGGCCCTTAATGGTTAAGCTCCTGCGTACCTAACTAGTCTCCTACCACGCTACAATCCATCATGCTCCCTAAGGTCACAAAACGCTGAACTTTTGGTAGTACCTAGGATAGCAAAGTCCACTAAAGGAGGTAGAGCTTTTTCGCATTTGGCTCCCAAACTCTGGAATAGCCTTCCTGATAATGTTCTGGGTTCAGACACTTTCTCTGTTTAAATCTAGATTAAAAACACACCTCTTTGGCCAAGCATTCAAATAATGTATCTCATAATTTTGGACTTCAGTTATATCTGATCAAATGCACATTATTATTCTTTAGCTTGGGTAAAACGAATGAACTTTACGTGGCTGGAACAGCAGCTACGCTAATTATGTCTGTATTCGTTTCTCTGTTTTGCCACGGGATTTACATCCAGTGTTAACTAGGATTTACACAAGCTCCAGTCTGTTTGTTTACGTCTTTAATTGATTTTTCCGAACATTTCTGCTGTATGCACATAAACTAAAAGTCATCACTGATAAGCTACTACTAAATATTGTAGAAACTTAATTTTCTGTAAAGTTGCTTTGCAATGATTTGTATCGTAAAAAGCGCTATACAAATAATCTTGAATTGAATTGAATTGAATTAAATGGCTGTTTGCTCTACTGCACATACTGAAGCTCGTCTGCATCTCACTATATGATGAACTTCATCTGAGAGTCACTTCACCAGCATTTCACCATTTCATTTGAGAAAACTATCATCAGACATATACAGAAACTCAAAGATCTTCACCACAAACCGTCAAAATAAAATTTAGGTTTAACTGGAAGAAACTGACAGGAATATTATTGTAAATATCATACTACTATTGTACAAAACAATGCTCTTCTTAAACTACTACTAATAATACTTTATTGAAAGAGTATTTTTTAAGGAATATCATAGAATATTATTTTTTTTTTTATCATGTTTTCATTTAAACCATAAGCCTCTGTAAGCTCTTTGATTGGCATAAATTAAAGAAATTCTTAAAATTTTATTTGATTACTGTCAGACTTCTTGTTTTCAGTTCGGCGTCTGGTATTGTTTGTGTCTACCAGTGCTGTGTGTGTTTTCTTGTCGCCTTTGGAGTCATTACGGTCTTTGAACTGGACAGTGCCTTTCCTTGTTCCTCACTCCGTGCTCCTCACAGTAGCACCCCGAGACAGAATACCAGTAAGCGGCACCCCCTCTCCCCATGTTTATTTTCTGTTTTTTGAGAACCTGCCACCATCCGCAGCTCACCCACAATCACCGGCTGGTAATATGGCAAGCCAAACGAACATTAATGTGGCAAGCCCAATGAACATTAAAGAGCAGGTCATATGGTATTTTAAAGTGTCCCAATATTGTGTTGGAGTCCCCTACAACAGGTTTAAATGCATCTAAGGTCAGATTTTCTCAAAATATACGTTTAATATGTTCATTTACCAATGATTTCGAAACAATTTGTTCCAAGCAAGTTCGGAGCAAACCCCTCCCTTCCACAAGCCTATTCTGCTCTGATTGGTCAGCTGGCCAAGCCTGTTGTGATTGGCACAGAGAGAAGTCCTTAAGCCAGTTAGCCAGCTCACAGTTTAGATGCTAAACTGTGAACACTTGGTTGATACGTTAGCTGAGTGCTAACGTGACTAACTGATGAAACAATACAGTTTGTAAACCAAAATATGTCTACTGTAATGTTTGAAGAATGACAGACAAAAGAAGCTCTGTGTTAACTTTTAATCAGAATGCAGAACAGTTGTGTAGGAGCACCACTAACTGACTTGCTCATCTCTCCCGCATTAACCCTATAACTGCCAGTGCTACACAATAAACAGCAATTTCACAATGATTATAAAGTCTGTGTGCTACACTACATTTTTTAATTATTAAACGAAGTAATAAGAACAACATCAGTATTTAAAAATCAACACATTCTTAGGAAATAGTGGGTTCACAGTGAATTATCAGAACTAACAGTTACTTCAGTAAGACAGTAATATTGTGCTTTACCTGGAAACCTAAAGCTGCACTAGGTATGCATCACATATTAGCACAAAAACTTTTTTTGAGCACTCAATTGAAAATGTACACAACGTATAAATCGTACTTAAGTTACAGGTTGTGGTTCAGAGAGCTTGTTAGTCCAAATTAAGAAGATTAGAAGCCAACGAAGATAAAAGCCAAGATTAGAGAATCAGTCCTTGGTAAAATGACATGCACACAACAAAAGGTTCAAATTGTATTTCTGTGGTATCCTTGAACACAGCAGCTTCTCAAAATGATGTAAAAACACTTACTAGCAGAAGTGTTTGTCGGAAGGTCAGACTTTGTTCGTATTTCGCGGGCAGGTGAGGATTATGCAAATGTGTTATTCAGTGAGGTATACCGGTAACAGGCAAAAGATTTAAAAATATGACGACTCGTTAAGGCGATTCAGAACCAACTCTCTCTTTTTAAAGACAATATCTTTATTTATCATGCACTTTTTTGATTAACAACTTTGCAGATTGTTTTCATTTAAGGATAGCTACATTATAAACTGCAAAAGAGATATTTTTTAAAAACCCATATGACCTGCTCTTTAATATGGCAAGCCCAACGAACATTAATGTGGCAAGCCTGACAGCCCTAAAGTGCACTCCAGTGCCTGCCCCTCGTAAGCACATTCCAGATCGCCCTCCAGTGCCCGCTCCTCGTAAGCACCTTCCAGAGCACCCTCCAGTGCCTGCTTCTCGTAAGTGCCTTCTAGAGCGCCCGTCATAGAGTCCTAAAATAGTTCTGTTGTGAAACTAGCCACTGTGAAATTACTTTCTGGAGCTTTCGCCAATTAAATTTTGCAGTTGTGAATCCCAGCTCACGGTTCTTTCCTATGATTGAAGTCTGTTGCCTGAACAGCATGATGGAAGCTGAAGGCAGCAGGAGCTCAGAATGATCAGTCCTGCTCCTGAAGATCTGCTTTCCTGAAAGGTTAAGATCCAACCATATTCAAACACATCTGAACCACTGTTGCCAACTTCTTTCAAAGGAAAGTAGCTAAAGGGTGCTTAAAAAGTTGCAGAATGTTGCTAAATGATGTCATAGGCTAATTGGCATATTCATAACATAATTGCATCATATTTGCATTCTACATAGTGTCAGCCTTTTACATTTGTTTGTTTCTCTCCTACTCTCAGTGCTCACATACTATGTTTTAATACAGTCAAATTCAAAATAAAACTATTTTCATTTATAGTTTTAGTTAATTTTTAGTTCTGTCTGTTGTCAGACGACGAGATGAATTTGAAATAGTGACACAAATGCGGCCCATTAAGATGACATGTTAACCAGCTCTCCCTTCCAAGCTGTCAAACATCATTTGACAAACTCACACAAGATAAAGACAGTAACTGTGCTGTGATTTCGGCTATTTTTACATGTAAACTGATCATTCAGTTGAGAAGCAACAGAATCTATTTTAACTGAAAGGCTGCTCCTCTCAGTCAATCAATGAACAGATCAGATGCAGAGAGAGAAAGTTGTGTGCGCGCTGGGAAAGAGAGATCGGCGAGTCTCCGAAACTAGACAAGGTTTGTGCAAGAAGTCACTAGATTTGTCGCTAGGTGCTTTTTTGGGAAAAATGTCGCTAAAGGGGTCTGAAAAGTTGCTGTAGCAATTAGCTTGATATAAAAGTTTTTTATATTCTTGATATAAAAATGCTACAAATAGCATATTTCTGCAGCATTATTATGATATATAGATCTCAATCATAGGCTATTACAAACACTGACATTGACGAGATTAACGCCTTAGGTATCAAAATTTGGTACAGAATGACAAGATGTGTTTCGATACTCAATAGTATCGAGGCAATTTGGTCGGTGCCTAAAAAGTATAGAACATGCTACCCAGCAATATTAAAAAGCAATGTAGTGCCGTCTATATTGGATCTGACAGGAATGGCACAGCACAAAAAAATATTTGTTCTATGTGTCACCATTGCTTTGTTAGAGATCGCTTGAAATGTCCTGATTATGTGTACGTGTCTAACCAAAGTCACAGAAGGCTCCAACTATGAAGGATGCAGCTTGTCAAACAGACACACAGAAAGGTAGTTTACTATGCAAAACTGTTATCCAATCACAGCTGTGGGTGTTTACTTCCAAGTCTTCGATACGGCACACCCATAAAAACAGAGCGTTTCTCGAGCTGGTCTCAAAAACAGGGTAGAAAATAGCCTATTGCTTATTGATTTGGATGTTTTTGAATGTAAAAACCACAGGAACGTCATAAGAGGACCTCAGACAACAGTATAAAATAAAAAAGCCAGTTCATGACCCTTTATTGGTACAAATGATCAAGGCAAATTTGATTTCTCATGTCATGATCCCTATAAGTGCTGAAAAGTGTTTTATAGGCTAGTGCTTTTTGCTTCATGCTTTTGTAAAGTGCATTTGTGAGAACATTTGATGCATTTTTTATCCTCCCAAGGGCCTTTATCAATTCTTAAAGGCAAATGTAGCAGTTAAACTACAGTGCTAAAACATCCTACCATTTTTAGCTGATATTTAGGTGTACATATCTAACAATTAAATGAATAATTTTTGAGAAATTACTATAAATTGTTAGTCTAATGTAATAAATCTAATAAAATGATTAAGATATCTGTAACTAAGAATGAATTGCATTAAATAAAATTTCACTTTAAAGAAGAACAAACAGGAGATTGTTTCGGTACAGTCTTGTTCTTCTGGAAGACTTTCCCGTTGGGTTGCATCCTCCATGTCAGCATGACGTCCTTATCGCTCAGCGTCTGATTTAACTAAACACAGAAACAGCCTTCAGTTACTCAGTGGATAAATCCCACGCAGACAAGTTTGAGGCATTTCAGCTCAGAATGAACATCTCTTACTTTACAAATCTTATAGAAAAAGCAGAATTAGTTAAAACTCCAAACACAAAGCATTGTGTTTTCTCTTTACATAAAGACTGACTGAGGTGGCTTTTTGTTCACACTGGTGGAGAAATCTGATCATTTTCTTAAATTCTTAAATTTTCTTAAATCATTTTCTTAGACTGATGTATAAACTGACCTGGCTTCTCATTTCTAAACATTGCGTACTCACTAAATGGACATAGAAAATGCGTACGCAATTTTCCACGCACATATTGGGATTTATAAAAAATAAACTTGCGGTAAATATGTACGCAACGTACGGACATTCTAGACCATGTGTACACACTTTTTTTTCCTGGAGTGAGAAAAGTAATGAAGTAAACAACAATTTTAAAATCTGTTTACATTTCGATTTACACATTTACATTAAATATTCCACTCTCATTAATGGAGATAATCACTGAAATTACATAAAGTCATTATGCAGTAGTTAAAAATTATACGAATTTAGGCATGTTTAGTGGATGCACTTGATCACTTTTCCTGTGGCATGCTGTTTTAATGACAGCGAGGAGTGCTATAGGTGCACAATAATTCATCTTCAAACTAAACTGCATATCTCATGTTATGAGAAAATATTTTAGGTAGAACAATGATCAATGATGCGCACTTCGATACTGTGGCGGACACTGCTGGATTCGGTGGAATGGTCTATATCGTCTGGTTTAAATAGGTCCAGTGATAATATCTTACTGTACAACCACAACTGCACAGAGGTGTTGATGTCGTGTGAAGTCATCTCCACAACATTATGAAAAATACCACTGTATTTGAAGGACACAACTTGAAGAAAATGGTAATTTGAATGTTTGTTTTTTTTATAAAATAGGCTACTTTGTCAGTGACACGCTGAGTGAGACAATTCTATTTACACTTCAATAAATATAGACTAAAAATAGCTAAAAGATGTTCACCTTATCAGCAAAAAATGCATAAATTAAATTTAACATAACAAGAACACTGGATGATTTTTAGCAATTAAAATGGCATGTATACTCCGTATCTCATATTTCCTTGATGTCTTGTACCTTTAATAGTGTTAAATATGGTTTCATGTGCATGGGAATATGCATGGAAATTATATGCAAATGAGGTTATGCATAGTAAAACAAGGCATTGTAAGCTCCATATATGGTGATTTCGGGGAGGAGTCGGGGTGGAGATGCACTTACGCACAATCTTCCCCTGACTGAGATTTATAAAGGAATTTTTGCACAGGTTCTGGCTTACACATGGTTTTATAAATCTGAAAACTTTTGTGCGTAAGCAAAATTTAGCTTTTGTGCATACATACACTTTTAGAAATGAGACCCCTGGGGTCTCATTTATAAATGCTGCGTATGCACAAAATGGGCATATAAACATGCGTATGCAATTTTTCACGCACATATCATGATTTATATTAAAATTAACGTGCCGTAAATATGAACGCACTGTACGGACCTTCTAGACCATGCATATGAACTCCTTTTTCCTGGAGTGAGAAAAGTAATGTATGAAAATGGTAATTAAAAATTAATGTGTATGGCACAAAGGCCATATGGCCATCTCAAATTTCCTTAATGTCTCGGTGTTAAACATGGTGTCACGTGGTGGGAATAAGCATGGAAATGATATGCAGATGAGGTTATCCATAGTGAAAACTAGGCGTTGTAAGCTCCATATATGGTTATTTCGGGGAGGAGACGAGGTGGAAACGCACGTATGCATCTTCCCCTGACTGGGATTTATAAAGGGATTTTTGCGCAGGTTCTGGCGTACACATGGTTTTATAAATCTGAAAACTTTTGTGCGTACACAAAATCTAGCTTTTGTGCCTACGTACGCTTTTAGGATGAAATCTACGGAGAGTTTTATAAATGAGACCCCTGATGTTTTCTGTTTTCTGTGTGTTCAACAATCGATTTTAGTCAGATGAGTATTATAAAATCCACCTTGTTTAAGACGAGCGTCTTCAGTTCAGCTTCATCCACATTCTCAGCAGCTTTCACCTGCACTCGGATCACCTGCTTCTTGGCTGTGGGAGAAACATATCATATATGTTACTCAGTTTTACTATATCTTACTTTATGAACATATAAATCAGGGATTCATAAACTTTTTGTCAGCCAAACCCCTTTGACCAAAAACAGTTACTAATATCTGCCCCTGAGATTAATTTGAGGTATGTGATTTTTCCAAAATTTGTAACCTTTTATGTTGAATTGTATCTTTAATCTTTTTTTTTTTAAGTTAATAAGACATTTAATTAAATTTATTTTAACCAATAAATTGAATTTTGAAAAGTTTAAATGGAAACTGTTTAAATTTGTTATAAAATAACAATTTCGGGAATTTTGGAAGACATTTTGGGAATAAATTAAAATGATTTTATAGGGTCCTACAACTAGGGTCGAGTACCGAACTCTGTATTTTTAAGAGCACCGATCGAGTTACATTGGTACTATTGAGTACTGATTCACATGAAATCAATCGGTGCCAAATTTCAGTACCTGAGAACACATCTGGGTGCGAGAGTAAAGGGGGTCAGAGACCGAATGAGAAGCGCAGTGCTGTGCCACATCTTTGTGTTGAGTGGCGCCACTCGACAACTGTCCGTGCCGACGCTGTTAAAAATCCTGCTGTTAAAAATCCTGTTAAAAATTTGATAGTTTTCCATAAAATCACATTACATTTCTGCCAAATTATTGTTAATGTGCATAATGACTTTATCCTAGGCTGTGTATTGTGCATACTTTGGCACAGCGTTCATTTTTCTGTGGGTCTAATACAGTCCGTATGGTTTATATAGAGAGCTATAATAATTCAGATCACACTTTCTCTTCACATTTGCTCAGTTTTTCAAATTCCGTTCAAACTCAGCAACACAACTTTATTCATTCTTGAAGTGAACTTCTGTCTGTTTGGTGATTAGATTAACTGTTCTGGACTGCTGTCTCCTTGAACTGAATGCAGTGTGTCTGTTGTGTGATATGTGAGTTGCTTGCTGACATTTAGAATTATTTTATCTAGTGTGTAGATTTTCTAAATGCATAACAAAATGTTGAAATTGAGAGGTTTGGATGTATGAATGAATGTACAAAATAGTTCAGGACAGACCTACCAGTGTTACAGTAGAAGTACTGATTTGTAGTGCACACTTTATCATCAAGTGTACGATAATAATTATTTGCACCAGCTCAGTCTTCGTTCCACTTAGTTAATGTCTGAGTAGCGAGTTACATTTATATTTAGTCATTTTGCAGACGTTTTCCAAAGTGATTTACAATTGAGGAATACATAAAGTGATTCTTCTTAAAGAGGCAAACAGAAACAGGAAGTGCTCATAATACCAAGTTTCAGGCATTGTTCAAATAAGTACAAGCTAGAAAGGGAAGGAATAAATAAAGAGAAAGACAAAGCTTTTTTAATTAAGGATGAAGTCATTAAAATTTAGGATGAGAAGTGATTAGTCAACAGAAGAGACTGACGGCAGCACGTGAGTGTTTTGCTTAAACGGGTCATATGTTGCAAGTTCAATTTTTCCTTTCTCTTTGGAGTTTTACAAGCTCTTGGTGCATAAAGAATATCTGTAAAGTTGCAAAGACTAAAGTCTCAAATCCAAAGAGATATTCTTTATAAAAGTTAAGAGTCAACCACTCCCTCCTAAAACAGCTCGTTCTAACACGCCCCCACATGTCTACGTCACGATATGGGAAGATTTGCATAACACCGCCCAAATGTTCACGCAAAGAAAGAAGGCTTAACCTTTTATTCTCTCTGTTGCCGCCGGTGCCATGTTGTGGAGATGCTGTTTGTTTCATTGTGAAAGCAAAACTACTTTGTTTGGCCTTCCAAAAGAGGGCACAACTAGAAATCAGTGGTTAAGTTGTATTTACAACACTGTTCTAGAACAGTTCAACCCAAATATTCAGATGTGTGCAGCGCATTTTACGGAGGACTGTTTCCTGGAAGAGTAGCCTACAATGCCGGTGTCTGCTTCTATAAAGTGCGGCAATTCCAGCTTTGCAAGGACAGTCTGGCGCTTCTGACTCACAGTCTGTAAGTATGTTTACATATTTAAACAATTTGCCACTGATGATTCAAACAAGAGTTATAAGCAGTGTAGAGTAGCGCTTGTTGTTTGTTATTTCTCAGATCGCAAATGCAGACATGGGTTTTATGTTTACGCAGCGCGATACGCAATGCAACACATAAAAAAGACAGTATAAGTCATTATAGTCAGTAATTATGTCCCCACTGGATGCAACAAATGCCTCGTTTGTAATGGGTTTTATTGGTTTTGACTCATCGTGCCGCGACACACGGCATCACAGTATGTTAAGGGCGTAACATTTCCGTCACACGATTGAGGTATTTGGCCAATCACAATGCACTGAATAGCTGGCCAATCAGAGCACACCTCGCTTAATACTTGTTTGTAGATTTGTTGTTTAAATTATTAATACAGAAAAGCATACGCAGCATACGGTGATATGGAGAGACACAGAGGAGACTGTTTTGATTTGAGCAATTGCCCTGCCATATGCTATTGGCTGTGCTAATTAGAAGGTGGCCACAGCTGTTTTCACTTTAGTGTCTCAGACTTTGTATTTATTTGATGTCTGTGCACTGATGCCGAAGCATCGGCGAAAGCCTTCAGGCCTCATGTTCAGTCTCCTCGTGTGAAGACCGACCAGTGTAAAGACCTGCCACTTTACCTGCGCTACTTCACAGAGCAACGAAACCGGCAACACACTTAAGTATTATTTTTATGTTCCCTTTGCACACTGCTTTCCTGTCCTCTTTTTTTCCACCTCTATCCTATGTCTCCAAAACATTCTGGTTGTCTCTCGGCAATTCTCTAATTTCACATGCAGACACAACACAATCTTGCTAACCTGCATCCTATTTCTACATCCTCTACTGCACCTCTTTCTTTCTCTGTGGGTCTCTGGAATTGTCAGTCAGCTGTCAACAAAGCAGACTTCATTTCTGCTTTTTCTTTACAACCCACACTCAGCATCTTGGGCTTGACTGGGACTTGGATTCATCCAGAAGACTCAGCAACCCCAGCTGCTCTAGCTAAGAATTTCTCTTTCTCTCACACCCCACGTCAGGTTGGCCGGGGTGGGGACACTGGTCTGCTAATTTCTAACAAGTGGAAATACTCAGCCCACTCTCCCCTATGCAATAATAACTCATTTGAATCTCATACGATTACTGTAATGGCTCCTATAAAACTCCAGGTTGTGGTAATTTACAGTAGGTGGCCAACCAGAGTGTGCTTTCTACCACCACGAGCACCGCCGCCGCGTCTGCAAAGTGCATTTGTAGCTTTTGACCGCTGAGTGGCGATTTAACCACAAGTTATCAATCAAATGCATCAAAGCACATTTTTGCAAATAGCCGTAAGCTTTGCCTCGCTGGTGTGTTACATTTGACTGCTGCAGTCAGAGGAAAATGAAAGAAAAACACTATAGTTAAAATATTTAATATTCACAGATGAAACTTTAGTAGCCTACTTAATAAGTTATGTTAGTTTATTAGAACGAATAAAACAGAATAAAACACCCACATACTTTGTTATTCGTTACCTGTCATTTATTTTGACAGATAACTACAGTACTTGGGGAAAAGATATCTGTTTGAACACTGATTAAAAATTGTTGCCTGTTTTATAAATTATTTCTATTATTTTAGTAAAACGCGAAGCACTGTATAATTTCGCTCCCATTATTTAGGCCAAACTAAAACAAGAAACGAATAAATTAAACCTGGCCATGATTTAGCTAAATCATTGGAACGGAGAAGAATGAACGGATTAATAAAATGTCCTTACGTTTAAACTCAAGTTCTTTCATTATAATCATCAAAGTGCACACTTTGTAAAAAAAGAGCTTCATTAATTGACAACTTCAGTGATTTTAAAGGGAGCTTTCTTTACTTGCTTTCATACAATTTAATTAAAACTAAAAAAAAAGAAAAAATGCAGCTGCATTTAAATGCAGGAGTGTATTCTATTCCTTAAAATATCAGAGTGCAAGATTTGCGCGGTGCGCATGATGCTGAGTGCGATACGCAACATTTATTCTTATTTTTCTACATATTTTTTCTTCATTACAAATCTTTTTTGGTTTTATTTTGTATCATTGCATGTAAAAATAATTAACTTTGTAATGCATATGCAAAATGTGAAACTGCAATCTTATTCGCAGTCTATAGCATTTTATAATTATCTGTGCAATAATATCTAATTTAACCTGCTTTGTATTTTTATTATTTAATGTAAAAGAGATTTATTAAAACAATCAAAATCAATGAATTGGAGTAGCATCAGCTGTTAAATAATTTTAAAACGTCTAATAGCTTTTAATATACAGGTTATAACTGCATCTGTCTAAGTTGTAGACTTGTGAAGATTTATTTTTAATGCGGATCCCATACTGTAACCTAAAAGAAATGTGCTATTTTACTATTCATATTCATCGCGATTTTCCTTTTTTTCTCCTTTTTTCCTGATAATGAAACTTAAAACTGGGGTGCCTTAAATACATGAGAAATATATCTACAGAAATCTTGAAATGTCTACCTTTAAACGCACCAATTCAAAACGAAAGCAAATACTCCCTGATTATGCACATCCTGTGCAGATGAGAGTCAGCACAGTGAATTTCATCTTGCAGCCAACAAGAAAACAATAATTTATTAATAAATAATTAAAATGTCTCCTTTTTCACAATTATTAGGCTGATTCTTTCTTTGCTTTGTGGCAAACTTAATGCGTGTGCTTGAACGCAGAACATATTAAGGCTTATTATTGATCAGTATTTGTTAGTTTGTTTTAATTTTGAGGTTAGTTTAGTTGTGTATTGAATTGATTGTATTATATTGAATAGTATTACGTGGGGTGGGGGGCTGTTATATTCCCTCTAGACATCTCTGTTAACGTTTTTAAACCATTTTATACACGTTTGCATAAATTCTGCTTTCAGAATGGTCCATAACGGAGAGATGCCTTAACATTGATTTTTCCTCTGAAACACAAAAACGAAAATTGAAATAAAATTGATATTTTATGTTGGTCAAGAATGGTCAACCCTTCTCCATTCTGCAGATATTGTTGCTTCTGGTTTGTGCATTGTAAATCACAGAAAGTCTACAAAATGTTGTCTCAATCTTTTTAATGTCGCAAAATATTTTTACATTTGTATTGCCAAAACGACTGCATAGTTGCTGCATACAATTAAAACTGAAAATAGTACAAAGCAGCATAGGCTATGGGCCTACAGTAAGAACAAAACTGTCTCTTCGGCAGATGCGCATCTCTTTCGCCAGTTTCTTTGTCTCTCTCTCAGAAGTGCCTCATCTCTCCTGAGATAAAACAAAAACATATTATATTGTATGTAATACTCTTTAGGCCTGTGCGGTTGCAAAAATTTCAAAAGCCAAACCCAAAGAGGCATGAAAACACTTTGCCTAAACTTGCTCTGCAAGTTTGAAACCCTCATCAGACACTGTCCATATGAAAGAGCAAGAGATTCACACCTTTATTATTCAACCCCCACAAGCTATACAGAACTACCCCCACTTTTCATTCATCTCACTTCGCAATAATAAAAATAACCGTGTCATCAGGCAGATAATTCTTGTGTGTTTATTGTAGTGTTTAAATGCTTATCATACATATATATATATATATATATATATATATATATATATATATATATGTGTGTGTGTGTGTTTATTTGTATATGTGTGTATATATATATATATATATATATATATATATATATATATATATATATATATATATATATATATATATATATATATATATAAATATATATATATATATCAGGCCCAGATTGCCTAATCGAGAGCACTAGGAGGATTTCCGGTGGGCTGGTCTGTTTTCTTGGCCGCAAGGAACGGTGTGTTTTCATGTTACTGGGTTAAATTTTGCTGCCTGCACATACAGCAGCGCTACTCTTTTTATTTATCATTTTCTCGCAGCCCATATTGTTATTTTCACCAGACCATAATAATAACAAATTCTCAATTGATAATTAATCATTCTTTTTTGCAAAAATCATTGTTATTTGTGAACATAGGCATTTGAGGCAAGCTATAAGACCAAGTGGAATCCTCTGCCAGCTGCTCCCGTTTCACAGCAAGCGCGACTCGCGCTAACTGACCCAGGTTCACCGTCGCAAGTTTTGATTTTACAAAATCAGTTTGAGGCAAATGCAACTTATTTATCATAAGCCCAACATTTAGCAAGGCAGGAAAAAATTCTGTCTATCTGATGGAAGACATATTTCATTGTAAGTTAATGCTGTTAAATAGAGAGAAAGAAAAAAATACATTGAAAAAACAAACAAAACAAAAAAAACTAGTTTTGGCTATTCTTAAACTTGGACCTCATTATACTGAAGCATCAATCCAAACTCCAGAAGCAACCTACACTCTCTTTAAGTGTTCTTTCATTGAAAAGTACGCAGTTTTATTCATTCACAGGCTATATGGTTGAAATAATGTTTTAGTTCCGAACTTTAAGTGCCATTGTTTTAAAAAAAATGCTTTATTGACAGACGTTTCATAGACCTTCAGGTTTTTTTTTTATTTATAAATTTTTTTTTCATAGTAGATTTAACTTGAATCTCAGTACTATTAAACTGACTTTAAAATCTCAAGGAGTTTATAAGTAAATGAACTTGTATCTTGTATAGTAACCGAAGACCTTGATTGCATGTTACCATGAAACTAACAATATAATTTGATTGTTTTTAAAATTAACAACTCCTGTATAAAATGGGACAGCAACCTAAAAACCCAAAAATAAATTGTATATAGATGATGTTTAGATTGTGGAAGGTTGTGCGACGGGGTGGGCAGGTTGAGTGTGAGTGCACAATTTTTAGGGCGAGGAGGCTTTTTTGTTTCTTAAAGTAATTTTCAGATGCAATGGGAAAAAAAACGGGATAAACACAAACACGAAACTTGAAAACAGTTAACAACATAGTCTAGATTAACCCACAGTTTAAATAGCAAATTTTAAGCAACGTGGAACGTTGCTCACGCATTATGGCATGGTGAACAGCTGTGCTGTTTCCAATATATATGTGCATGTGAGGCACAAGCATGATCAAACAGCTGAAACAGTAAAGGCATAATTTGAAAAATCAAGAATGATAGCAGAGTTAATAAGAATTTTTCTTTTTGCCAAGAATTAAATTAAAAATGAAAACATTTACCTTTTAATCTGTGTATTTATATATACGTTTAATAAAAAAAGCATGCAGTAAGAGCCTTTGTGTAAAGGTCTTTCTTTTAATATTTGATGTGTAGACTGTATCCTAAGACTATCCCACATTTTGAAATTCACTCACTGTAAATTTTCTAATGGTTTTTAAGTATTTTACAATGTTATATTATTGTTGTTTTACTTCGTTGTTTTATCTCCATTTACAAACCAAAATTTTACAATTACAGTCAGTTTGCAACCCATGCCTTTGCGCCACCTGGCGATAGTTTCGCAAATAACTTTAACACGCGACTGACTTGCAGTTAACGCGGCGGCCCTGCGGCGGTGGAACACGCAGCAGTATTAACCATTTTGGTTGTCCACCTACTGTACCGCCCTCCTGGGCAAATTCTAGCACCTTCCTAGAGGAGCTGGATGGGCTGCTGTCCTCATTCCCGGAGGATGGCAGTCCACTTTTAGTCTTTGGCAACTTCAACATTAATCTGGACAAGCCTTATGCTGCAGACTTACATTCGCTCCTAGCTTCATTGATCTCAAAGGACTTGCAACTACAAGCATGCACAAATCAGACAACCAACTTGAATTAATTTATAAATGCAATTGTATTGCAGACAACATTTTGGTAGAACCTCTACATATCTCTGTCCATTTCTTCATTACATTTAAACTACATTTTGCTACCTGTGTGCCACCTACCCCTATACTGGTTACTTTTAGATGAAACCTATGCTTTCTTTCACCCTCCCATCTTTCCCCTGTTGTATCCTCCTCTCTTCCCTCAACTAACCATTCCTCATCTCTGGATGTGAATGCAGCAACTGACACTTTATTCTCTACTTTAACCTCTCAGACCAGCACAGGCTGCCCCTTCTAAACCCTGGTTATCCGATGTTCTTCGTGAGCATCGGACCAAACTCAGGGCAGCAGAGAGAAAATGGCGCAAATCAAAAGATCCATCAGACCTGAGTATGTATCAGTCTTGAACAGCTAGCCAGCCAAGCAGCACCTCAGCCTGGAGAGAGGTGCCTAGCAGTACACACATACGCCTTTTTATTAGTTTGTACAAATAATTGTTACTCAGTTAGTAAAGGTCTTTAGGAAAAAATGGAAAAGGTAGGCTAACTTTCTGCCAGGACATTGTTTGTGAAGTTTACAGACATTTCCTGTAACCCTACACAAAATGCAAAGCATGATTTTAAATAAATGTAAAATGCTTGTGAAAAATCAATAAAGAAATCTATTTCATATTAACACAGTACATTTTGCCCAAGTTTTATGGACTTTTCTTAGAGTGTGGCATACTAAACTAATGCTTAAAACTATAACTGTTCAGAATGTGTAGTTTTACCACATAAAATGTAATTGTTCAAAAATGTGTCACTGTTCAATAATTTATTGTTGAATATAAATATAAAATATCTAATTATAAAAAAGTTTTGTATTTATATTACATTTACAAATATATTTTAAATGTTTCTATCATTTTTGCAAACATATCTAAAATTAAATATTTCAAATCATATTTTTGAGATTTGAGAAATATCATTGTGTATTCTATGCAATGACGCAATGACGCAATTTTGCAGCATGTAATGACATCATCACCCAATGACATCACAATGTCATTTAGCAACTTTTAGCAACAAATCAACCTGCTTTAGCAACATTCCCTGAAAAATATTTGGCAACACTGCTGCCCGCGAAAACTCAACTGTCCTTCCAATAAGATTCCAGTAAGAATCTGTGCGATCAGGAGTTTCCCACTAGAGTGAAAAAATTCCCCATGCAGATTTCACTGCATGTTCAAGTTAATCATGCAATTTTGACCAACAGATAGATGCTGGGCTTGAAAGTGACATCTTTGTGAGCTGTGCTTCGTACATCTCTACACTATTGACAAAGGACAATAGATCTATTTTTTCCACGTGAAATTTCACTAACATTAACCATCTAGAATGAGGTGTCAGAAATTACCTGTTCCATAAACCTCCACCTCACACAGCGTGAGATACATCTGGATGTTAGGAATGTACATGTTCACATAACGACCTTCCATTCCACCGCAAGAGAAACTGACAGTACTGCCTGCTGGAACAAGTGAAGTGACACCACACCTGCAGAGAGAAAGAGAGAAACCACGACACAATCAGCAGACCTGCTGAAATCCGGTTCTCCTGACACATTCATAACTGTTTTCATAACTTCACCTGGGATTGTTGTTGCCGTTGTTTACCAGAGAGTTTCCGATGCGGATCTCTACTCCAGTCGTTTCATCCAGCCAGCCGTCATCTCTGTTGGTGATGGTCACTTTGTAAATGTTGTAATAATCCAGCAGGTCCAGCCTCCACCACGGGTTGAGCTCGTATCCTGTGTGGGAGCAGCTTGGAGTGTTTTTGATGCCGTCAATGGCCTTTGCAGCTCCCCAGGCGTAATATGTGCTCGACTGCACAGCCTTTCCTTTTAATGCCAAATTCTCTATTAAAAAAAAAAAAAAAAAAAAAAAAAAAACATTTAAAGAGATAGAGGGTCAAGACTGAAATGTGTGAAGTTTCAGTACATTCCATTTGGGTCAAAATATTAAATTCCAATCCAAAACACTCCATTCCATTTACTACTACATTAAAATCTGAAGTTAATATTTTTAATGGATCTGCACTTACATGAACTAACTACGAGCAGTTGTATTTTATTAACCAACATTAACAAAGATTAATAAATACTATAAGTTGTGTATTGGTTAATGTTAGTTAATGCATGTTAACTAATGGGACATTAGTTACTACTTTTTACCTTTCAAGTTTACTGAACTGCCCTGAATGGAAAAGACACCTGTTACAAAAACAAAATATTTCCATTGCTTTCTGGGATGTCCATCAAGTTTATGTTGCATTTGATTCTTTGAAAATGTTCATAAAGAATAGCTAAACAGCATCTATAATTGTAAATAATTTGATTAATGCATGTCATTTATACACACCCAAAAGTAAGAACAGATAAGAGAGTCCCTCCATCTTGTTTTTTAAAGACCATTGACCAAATACGCGTGATTGTCAGATATGACAAAGGCATCTATCCCTCCTTTTATTTGTGTTTCTCTTAGCAGCTCAAGTCTCCACCCTTAGGAAATTCTGACTGACAGCTTGCTGAATATATTTCACACATCATAGGACCTCCAGAACTGCTTTTCTCAGCGCACATCTCAGGTCAAGTCTGATTTACTAAACAAATCTGGCAAAATGCAAATGAAGATGAGGACCTTAAGGATTTTTTTTCCTGGCACTAAAATAAATAAATAAATAAATAAAAAGAAATGACTGGTACTTAAGCTTCATTTTCATACAGTTTTTCTTCATCTAAATAACTAATATACAAGAAAACATCATCATGCTTGAAAAGTTTCACCTCTCCATGAGTTTCAATATTAGTGTTAGTTCAGAATAAGAACAGCTCCTAAAAGGAATCATCTAAAATAAGTTGAATCACCATAACCATGTTGCGTTGTCCAATGTGAGGCTTTTTTCTTCTTGAGCATCTTTTATCATTCAAGGAGTTTATTCTGAATGAGAAGAAACGATTGTTGTAAAGTATCATAAAATCAATATGTGGTACATCTGAATGAAAGCAATGGTTTAAATAGACGAGAAAATCATGTGCAATAAAGAAGACATTCAGAATAAGCATGTTTTAAAAATGCATGTTTAAAAAAAAATAAGGAAAATATTTAATTTTATTTATCATTGGCAGCTTGACATAATAAATCATAAATTATGCAATGTGGAGGGAAATTATTTTTGACAAAGTATTTCCACAAGGTCAAACATTTCAGGTTTTACGATTCTTGTAGGAACATTTTTTTTATATATACATATATATAATTCTGTAAAAAGATCATTTGTTGTAGCTTTAACTTGTCATTTAGTGTGATGATTAAAATACCCTGATAAATCGTTAATGAACAGAAATTTTCAGCTGATTACAACATTTCTTAAATTTTGTGATGTTTACAGATTTATTCTGTCTTGAATGTTTGTTTATTAGACACTAGATTATCAACAACAACATATGGACAAATGACAATGTGATCAACATTTGTTTACACTAATCAATTATTCTCCTTTCATGTTTTGTCCATTTTAAACCCCCTTTTTATTGCTTTGTCAGGTTGCGTCCAGGAGATTGTGTTTTGGTCTCTGGTGGAAAATTGTTCAATCACTGAAGATACACTGAAAAAAGACTCAAGATTTTCACTCATCTGACATCGTATAGAATAGGTAAAACTCAGTAGAAATGCATTACAATATGGAAGGGCCAGTGGAAATTCTCGTAACGACGCAAATCACCAGGAACATAGTGTGAAAGTACAGCTGTAGAAAGTTGCTTTTGTTCTTCCTCCAGTGATGAAATCTGGACAAATGCTTTAAATCTCTACACGTATGGTAATTATAGCAGCTCCAGATGAACCCACAGACCTTTGGTTAATCTCTTCTGATTTCCACTCCATCAGAATGATCTCTGATCATTTCCATGTTGTTTTGTGTGTATTTGAATGATCTCAAGCAGGATGTAAATCAGGAGCTCCACAGGAGTCCATCATCTGCTCAAAGCCCCCCCAAAAAAGAGCTGTCACTTCATACATATCACAGACTGTAAACGTTTGGCCATTTTTCCTCAAACACAGACATAAGCACCACTGTAAGCAATTAGTGTTCAGAAAGACACTTTTTTTGTAAAGTGGATCAACTGGAATGTTTTCCTTCAACAATATTTTACTTCACATGGCTGACATCTTCTTTTGTGAGGTCAATCACCCAACATTCAAAATATGTTTAGGCTTAAACTGAAAATTAATGTTTTAACAATTTAACAAACAAACTAATAAACTTTTATTTTTAAGTTTGTTCTTTTAGTTTTTTTTTTTTACTTTTTTTTTACTTTTTTTTTTTTTAAAGGGGACATCAGATGCCCATTTTCCACAAGTTGGTATGATTCTTTAGGGTCTTCATGAAATATCCTCAACATACGTTTGTTAAAATTCCTCAATGGCCGGGTAAATCCTTTTTACCTTGTCAAAAGCAGCTCCATTCATAGAGTTAAAATGTATGAGACTGAAACAAAATATTTTATTAAAGTTAGTACTATTTAAGAAATCTGATCTGTTCAGTGGTGGAGCCAGGATGTTTTCATAGGGGTGGCCAGAGAGGGGCCAGCAACCAGCCTGGGGTGGCACTGGCACAGAAATTGCCTCTAGGTTACATATGTAACCCTAGTTCCTCGAAGGAACGAGACGCTGCGTCAGAGACTCTTTGGAAATGCCTCTAGCAAGACCAGTTCTGAATCATATGTGCAATCAGTCCAATGGAAGAGAATACTGTCACGGACGGGTGATGTAGTGACCAGGAAGCATAAAAGCACATGCGTTGCGGTCGGCTTCAGCTTCTAGAAATGAAGCAAAGCTCTGGAAGGGATGCAGGAAGTATGGCTTCACGACGCAGCGTCTCGTTCTTTCGAGGAACTAGGGTTACATACGTAACATAGAGATGTTCCTCTTCAGGAACTTGAGCTGAGTCGGAGACACTTTGGGAACGAGATGCCCATGCCGCCAGAATTACAAATCCCTGCCTAGTGTTGAAGAGCACAGCTATGGCAAGAGAACAGAAGAGTGGCTTGAAGGTCTAGGTCGTAGAACCTGACAAAAATGAGGGGCGCGGACCACCCAGCAGTGTTGCAGATGTCCTGAATAGGAACACCTACCATAAAGGCCTTGAAGGCCGCCATACCACGTGTCGAGTGAGCCTTGACCCCCAAAGGTGAGGGGAGATAAGAAGACTCGTAAGCTGTTGAGATGGCATCCACTATCCATTGACTTAAGGTGTGCTTAGTTGCAGGCAAACCTTTCTTAGGGGGACCATAACAAACAAATAGTTGTTCTCCACTGGGCAGCTCTATGGACATATGTGTCCAATGCTCGCACTAGACACATGCAATTTAGCTTCCTCTGGTTGGGCTCCCTGAAGGAAGGAGGGCAAAAGGATCGGAGGACAATAGGCCGTGGTGTAGAGGTGGGGACTTTGGGGACACACCCTGCTCTAGGGTAAAGAAAAGCTCTGGCCATGCCGGGCGCAAAGTCTAGATATGAAGGGGCCACTGAAAGGGCCTGGAGATCTCCAACTCTTTTTAGAGAAGATATCACCAACAAAAAGATAGTCTTAATAGTGAGATGGCAAACAGATATATTCTCAATGGGCTCGAAAGGGGGCCTGCAGAGAGCTTCTAAAACTACAGCCAAGTCCCACAGGGGAACACGAGTTTGTACCCACAGCCTCAGCACACCGCAGAGGAAACGTATAACTACGGGGTCTTTTCCCACTAAATGTCCACCAAGAGGGGTGTGGTAGATATAGCCGATATAGCCGCCACATAGACCTTCAGGATGGAATGGGTTAACCCTGTGGAGAATTGAGCCTGCAGTAACTCCAGCACTGTACCAATCGGGCAGTTAACTGGGTCAAGCTGGTGGTCTCTGCACCAAGAAGTGAAGAACAACCTTGGTTGAGAGACCGGAAGCTATGAGCTGTGCCCCCTCAGGGGCCACACCCACAGCCTCCACAGCTCTGGGCGGGGGTGAAGGATGGTGCCCCCTGCCTGCGAGAGGAGATCTCCCATGGAAATCTCCCATGGAGAGCCGTCCAGAAGAGATATCAGAACTGAGAACCAGACTCGACCCGTCCAGTATGGGGTGAATAACAGCAGACGAACCTCGTCCTGGCGTACTTTTGTCAGAACTCCCGGAAGCAGAGCGATCGGGGGAAACGCGTACAGATGTTGCCTTGGCCACGTCTATACCATAGCGTCCAGCCCCAGGGGAGCTGGATGAACTAGAGAGAACCAAAGGGGACATTGTGCTGTCTCCTGAGACGTGAAGACGTCCACCTCGGCCTGACCAAATACTCTCTATATCTGCTTCACCACCTCAGACACGCACCAGCCTGACCTGCCACCGTGCACCCCTTGCCCACCAACGCAGATGTAGTACGTAGCAATTTGGAGGGCAAGACCGGAGCCTTTAGAGTTGATGCTACGTCGGGGGACAGATAGCTCGCGAGCATCTCTTCCACCCGCGGCATCGCTCTATAACATACGGGATGAAACCAGTCTCGCCCACATTCTCAGTGTGGAAATTGGGAAAAAAGGCAGGCTCCGGGATGGAGGTGGTGGCCGAGATCATAAAAACCACTCATCTAATTTACTTTTCTGTGGTTCGGCTTGTTTCTCGGCGGGCCAATCAATATTTTACTTGGCTAACGCACGAGTAACCACCTCCAAAAGCTCCTCATACTGTGTTGACTGAGGGGGCGAATCGGGGCCATCCCCACTAGGAAAGCTAGCAAAAGCTCCCTCCTCAAAGCGAAGCATACACAGTGGTAGCTTTTACAATGCAGACAGTTGGCTCCCTCGAGAGCCGACTCCGCATGCTTCGTCCCCAAGCAAACCACGCACAGACTGTGTTTATCCCCACTCATGATGTAGCATGGGCGGGGAGGAACACAGCCTATAACGCGATTCAATTTCACCCTTAGTCTGATGCTTTGACTTTCCCTCAGCCTTAGACATATTGTTCTTTTTTTGGTTCTCTTAGTGTCTGAAATGAGTGCTTATGTGACTGGACGAACAACAGTAAATAAGACTCACAACACAGAGCATGAACTGACACACACACAGAGCTTTGCTTCATTCCTAGAACTTGAAGCCAGCCGCAATGCATGTACTTTTATGCTTCTCGGTCGCTACGTCACCCGTCTGTGAAGGTACACTCTTCCATTAGACTGATTACACATATGATTCAGAGATGGTCACGCTGGAGATGTTCTCAAAGTGTCTCAGATGCAGCTTGAGTTCCTGAAGAGGAAATTCATTATTTCAATAAAAAATGTGTTTGATTATGTAAGGAGTGAAATTATTTCCTTATGAAATGAATTCTTTGTGAAGCCAGACTTTCAGGAATTCTCGCAGTGCAAATGCAGATGCACCAAAACAATGGGCTTTGATCTCCTTGTGGAGCCAAACAAACAGATAGGACGATCTGGAAGAAAGACCATTTGCTCTTTGGTACCTTCACCCATCCTTCCCCCCAGGGCACATGGTCCAGGCAACTAAAAGTTGTTACGCTGACATAAAACATTTACTATATCTTCAGGATTCATGATTGTAAACTTTTCATGTTTGGTGTCATTTTAAAGGTCTTTGTGCGATTGGTAAAATGGTCTCAATTTCACAGTAGTCACTTGTATTATAAGAAAGATTGAAAACTTTTGTAGAATTGTGATCTGCTGAGAAGGGGGTATGTCCCCCTTTAGGGGTCTTTGAGAATGTTTATCTCCAGCCAGGTGTGACCCTGATGTGATCACGGGAACCTAAAAAACCAAAAGGTCTTTTATGTTTTTACTACTGATTTGAAGATTTCTTTGTTGTCTGGTCTGAGTATTTAAGGGAATTGACAAAACACTACTGTGCGATTCTGTAGCCAGAAAGCCCGTAGTGTGGAGTGTATTTCATATGCTCCATACTATGTATCTTCCTGAAGTCAGGAATACTATTATTTATTCAAGAATGCAATTGTGTTAAACACATTGTGCCTACAGAGCACACTGTATAGTTGTTTGTGCTACTACATGTACACATTGGCTAGTTAAATTTATTCCCTAAAACACCTGAGTGCTTTGCTATGCATTTTAGACCATGTGTCTTAGATTAGGATAACTGTTACATGTGTGACTATGTTTAATTTGTGTGCCTCCTGCATGGATCACTTGGTCCGTTCCCAATATGGCTACAGTGTCTTTGTGCAGAAGCAAAGTTGCAACACAACTGCAATGTGATTTACAATTACACTATCCTTTCTAAATTGGCTTCTAATTATTTTCATTATGTAATTGGCATGATACAATTTTACCTGACTGATAATAAATTGTTATATTTGATTTATACTGCATTATTCTTAATTCATTATTACTAGCAGATTAAAGCGAAGGTATTACCTCAAATCTGTGTTCAGGATTGTTCATACGAAAGGATTAATAGATGGAGCATGGGGCACATCAACTGAGTCCATTTCGATTTCTGACTATCACTGTCTTAAATAAGTTGCAGTTTTCGTAAATATATAAAAACTATGCTTTTTGTACGAGTAAGCAGGGCGCGACCGACTTAAAGGTAGATATTTACCCTGCATCCAATGTTTAAGATCAGAACTGACGAGTTGTTTGTGTCCGGGAAGAGCATTCAATCGGCCGAAATGTTACTTCTAAAGCGATACCGGGTCTGCAGTGAACGAATAATTGAAAGTATGGGATTTTCAGAATACTCAAATATCTAAATTAATAAACAATTGATATCTGTGATCAGCTTTTGATAGAAATATTGCCCAAATTTAATGATCACGTGAAATTGGAGTCAGATTAAACATGGAGCTAGACTAAAATTCAGACTAAATCCTGATAAATTCAGAAGCGCAAATAAAAGACCGAATACGCATTAAACCTTTGACCAGGCCGCTGGATTCCACTTTTTGGGCTGGCGGGTGGATCCTTACAGTTGGTGACCGTCCCTCTGTGATCTCCCATCTCCTGTTGGCGAGGGTCTTTTCAGCGCATCATTCAAATGTGCTCCAGAAAGAGGTTTGAGCTTCTCCTTCCTTTTCTCCAGCTGCTGCAGTAAGTCAATTCTTATTTGCCTTTTTAAAAAATGTTGAGGGAAAGCTTAGATGCACCCCATATAGGTATACTTTTGTTGAAAGAGTCGAAATGCTCATTTTAGACCGGAGACTGCAGAAATCTGGTGGGGCTTAAGAATTAGACGAAACCACATGAATGAGTAGATGAGGAATGAAGGCTCTTGAACCAAAATTAAAATTGGAATTACATCATCCAAATTTTATTCTGGTGCTCAACAGAGGGCTTTAAATTGCAACCTAAATTCTGATATTGATAATTTCCTGTAACTATTGTCTATTGGCTTTACAGCTATAACTTTGCAACATTTGAAAAGGAAACATTTATGTGCAAAGAAGTTAAGAGAAATTATGATTGCATAAACTGAAAAGATAATTAAATTCTCATTAGAATCTTTTGTATGTCAAAGTGAGGTTGGGCAAAAAAAAATAAGAGAATCTCAAAGGAATCTCTAATCTGGCAAAAAATTGTCTCAATCCCAGATAACTACTGCTGCCATGCAGAAGTCTCAGTGACTGTGAATAAAAGAGACATGAGTAATTCTAAATCTAAAAAACTATAATGCATGTAATGACAATTTTGATGCTACAAAGAGGCGTGTACCCAAGCCTGAGGGTTAAACACATTCAAAGGACATCCACAACCTCTCCTGAGGGAGAATTAGTTAAATTAACTGAATTAAATGTATTGAAAATCTCTCAATAGTAGTAAAATCTCTGATCTCACAATATTTGGCTCAACAACACTGCTTAAAGTTCAGTCTTACAGCTTATAGCTTGGTTTTATTTTAGATTTTACAAAAATTACTACACACTTGTATGATTCTCAGTCTTTGTCTTTAAGAAGACAGACAAACATGAAGAGACCATAAATCTAAAACAACATGTGTACTTTGTATTTGCATTTGCTCTGGGTTTGCCCAACCCCCAAACTTTCTCACACTCAAAAAGATTCTCAAAAGAATGCAACTAGTGGCATCTCAGCTCAGAAGCAAAGAAAATTGTTTCCAATTCCACGTTGTAGTCACAAAAATCTTTTGATTGAGCAATGATCTGACCCATGCTTACAGTACTGTATGTGCTCTCAGTGCATTAAATGTTTACAGCAGCAAAACCTGTAACTGGTTTCCAGTTTGGCCTGCTGCTGTGCACACAATGCATGTCAGGACTGCTGTGGTTACAGGGCCAAATCAAGAGTTTATCTTCAGAAAGGTCAGTGAGATGATAACCACTCATTCTGAACAAGTTGCTCTAGAGGCCCTCCAGAGACCAGTAACAAAAAGTATTTTAATATATACTATTTTTAATGTAATATAATTTATATTATAACAACCTTATAATATATTATATTACAATGGCCAGGAATGGCCTTTAATCTCATGATGATTCAGCATTGATTTAGAAGAAGAAAGAAAGTTGTAGAAGAAAAGTAGAATGATCAGAATGTAGAAAGAGGGAATGCGTAAGTAGAAAGAAGTTGGAAGCACTATTAGTGCTGGGGAAAGAGAAAAACAGAAGGTGGTAAGAAGCAAAAACTCCTAGGAAAGGAAAATGAAAGGAATTATCAAACTAATGAGAAAAGAACTTATTTATCTTCTATTTGTGCAAAAATCTTTGATGAGAGAAATTAACATGTCCAGAATTTACCAACTAAAACGATTAATCTGATTGCAATATCTTGAATGGACCAAATCCATCCAAGGCCATAAGATGTTTTAAATTTGATTTTATTAATCTGCGACCCAGTAACAAGGGAAGGTCTAAGTTTTGTCTTCTATGTTGCAACAAAACCACAAACACAGTGGCTCAAGTGTTAGCAAACGAAACCATCCCTCTCTTGGAAGGACAACGCATATGGAATGTAATCAGAAAGATAATTTTACTGGACATGTGATTAAAGTTGTGTGTAATGTTAAAATCAGGCAGAGATTTATGAATCTTTATAGACTGCAAAGATGGAAATAGTCAAATGTATGAATAGGATAAGAAAATGCCAATTGCTAAGCTAACAATGCAGCAGTAAAATCTGGCAGCTAATGCTCTAAGCACAGATCTGACTAGTGTAAATGGTATCATTTAAAAGTTAAATTTCCCAGCAGATCTGGGTATCATAATGCCTGCAACACAGCAGACTGTGTAAATTATGCTGTAACAGCAGCTTAAGGTGCGACATGCTTAGACTGTGTTAAAACATTAGCTTCTAGATCTGACCATTTACACTCAGTTTGTTTTGGCGTTTTGTTTACAAAACATGATCATGACGATATATGTCTTGGTAAACTAAAACAAATTTGGTCCTGATGGTATGCAATCTTGGATTGCAACCATCTGAAACAACTGTTTGGCTGTGGCCATTACAGGAAATTAAGATCCACCAGTCTTCAAGCAACTTGTGAAAAGGCTCAAGACTAAGCTGTTTTTCTTTCAGGTTTACTGCTGCCATCTCTGAGGGACAAATTCCACAAGGACATCTGGTCCCACCTACACCAACTTGCACACACAACAAGGAGATGGGTGTGGGGATACTACAAGTGGTCATTCACACCTCAGCACTGTACAAGTAATTACATGACCTCCCAGTGTAGCACTGGAACTAAATTATGCAACACAAATTATGGTAGACTAGACATCACCCATCTCCTATACACATACATACACACAAACATACAGAACACACTTTCATTATTACAACTACACAATACACTTACCTGGTATTGAGCATACGGACATCCAGGTCTAAATTACTCACATCATTCAAATTTATCACACATTATTCACCTCATACATATAGGTCAAAATAAATTATTTTTTTTATTTCAATTATGGCAAACATTTTTGCAATTTTAAAATTTTGTGCAATTTTTATGGTCTTATGAACTTACTGTATGTAAACACTCTGGGAATTTTGTCTGGCAACTCGACCTCTTCTGTGTCCGTGCCTCTCACTCACCCTGCTACAATATCTACAATGTGCATGCAAATACACCTTTGTTGAGCCCCACCTTAAACATTTTATTTAACCAATCCTGGCTTGGAAACTGTCATTCACAGTTTTGTCTAAGAGTTGTATAATAAATGTTCTGCATCTTTGGGTGATTTTAAACTGTTTTATACAGAAGAAATTCTGGAAATAATATGGAAATTCTGGAATAAATTATGGAAATAAAAATGTAGCTGGAGCATGTGTAAAAGTGGTAGGCTATACAGAGAGGACTTAAATAGGCTTTTGTCCTGGTTTATATCGTAATGTTAAGACTTGTGTGCTGTGGATTAAATTTTGTTAGCCTTTATTTACAAAAAATTAAATATAACATAAAAATTAAGGAAATAATTAGAAAGTTGAAAATAAATATTGGGTAGGGTAGGTGTAGGGGGGGCTTTATTGTCTCAGTTAGGTGGCATCCATTTAAAAATTTACACTCACTAAGTTATTATTGCGTACTGTTTTATAATGTACTACAATACTGAGGTGCAGATAATTGCCACTATTTGAAATAAATAGTATAAATAGCAGAAAATTTTGCTATTTTAACATAGTGTAAATATAATCTATAGCTATTTGCACTCAGTGTGAATGGCACATCTTTAAAAAAAAATAGTGTAAAGAGAGTCCATTGCTATTTGCACTTAGTGAAAATAGCATCTATCGCTAAGAAAATATGCTATTTGCACTTGTGCAAATAGACGCTGCCTAAAAGAATGCAATGGCGCTCATCACTGAACACAGCAGAATATCATCATCATGGATCTCTTGCTATAATACAATACAATACTCCCACCTTGTGGGTTATTTATGGAAGCTCATTTCCGCCACTAAATAAAGAAATTAATTAATAAATTAATTAATAAAGAAGAGCAACTTTTTATCTCACAGTTTTAAAATTTATATCTCGCATTGTCTATATATCGCAATTCTGAGAAAAAAAGTCAGAATGAATGGTAAGATAAAATCTGCAAATTAGGCCTACCTTTATTTTTTTAAGGTAGGCCTACCTTTCTTTAAATAAATAAATAAAAAATAAATAAATAAACATTGTTTTTCATTGTCTAAATATATAATGAATAAATTCAGATGAGCAGTTTGTGATTTTCTGCCTTTATTGAAAATTACACCGCATTTGGTCTATTTTGCAACATGATTTAATTAAAACACAGCGCTATACATACATGAACGCTGGAGACCTTTTACCACACAAGGCTGCATCCAGATTTATTTAATAATCCATGAAGCATTTATCCAGTAGCTTTTCTCTCCGTGACAACAAAAGCAGACTTTTATTATGTTGTTAGCAGCTAGTAGAGTAGGCGGGGAGGAGCTAAGTAAATTTATTCGCACATCACACAACAGCAATTAGACTAGGAACAATTGCAATTCACATATCTTAAACTATAATTGTGACTAGCCGAAATTGAATTAGGGATATCTCTAATTACATTTGTGGATGTATGACGCGTCTATTGAAGATATCTATAAAGTAATTACAGATATCTTAAATGGAGTTTTGACTAGTCAAATCATATTTAAAGATATCGCTAATCTGATTTCGTACAAGTGCAATTATAATTGCAGATATCTCTTATTGTCATTGTGACTAGTCGAATTATAATTATGACTTGTCAAAATACAATTGTTCCTATCTTAAATTATATTTATGGATAGTCAAAACAAAGTTTTAAATGCTAAAACGGCTTGCGATATGGTTAAGCACATTCTGCTCAAGCCGTCAAACTGACGTCACAAGAAAGGCATGCCATTCTAGAGCGAAAGCAAATTATCAGATTTTGATTAAAGATTCCAAATCAAAACAAAAAAATTCAGAGGATTAACTTGCACAGATAAATATTGTACATTTTGATTGGACTTTAACATCTCAGGTAATGTCCGTGGTATGATGACAATGACAGTGGTTACAGATAAATATATTTTAATTGATCAAAATTATTGTTAGGAACAATTCAGTTGCGCCCCTACTAAATTCTGTGTCCTTGAATTGAAGGCATTTTTTATAAACAAATTTGGAAAAAAACAAATAAAAGTTTCCAAAGTCTAATGTAGTCTGGGATAGTTTGAGTTATCTGCCTCAGGCAACGGCAGCATGGAGCACAAGTTAAATGAACAATTCTTCACTTTAATACAAGTTATAACGTGAATGTACATCAGAGGATATATTGAAGTACAACTTACAATCATGCATCATTTCTGTGCCTACAAGTGGTTTTAACCAGGGAATCATCAGTATAACAGCCTGTGAAGTGTTAGTTAGGTGACATCTACCTCAGGAAGATAAAACCATCTAATCTTATCACCAGAATTCTAAATACATTAGGCCTATACATTTGTGTAGAATATAAAGAAGTTCTTATAACAACTATTGAAATGACTATCCCCTGGTTTCACAGACTAAAATCTAAATCTGAGCTGTTTCAACTGAAAGAAAATTGCTCTGACTGATCTTAAAATAAAAGTTCACAATGTAGCCTAGTAAGCCTACTTTTCTTTAAAGGTGTCATGACATGGTTTTTTTTTATTTTTATTATTATGGTCCCCTAGGTGCAATTATAGTATTACTATAGTTTTTTAAAAAAAAACTTTTAAAATGTAGTGAATTATGACATTTTCCCACCCTGTTTCTCATCCTTTGATTCAAACAGTCTGTTTTTGGGTTGTTTCCCCTTTAAGAGTTCAGTGTTAACGCCCATTGTTATGATTGGCTAAACGACAGTGCCTATAGATCAATTAATAACGCCCCCAGCCAGAACATTTGCGGATTGAGCGTAACTGTTTAGTAGCGGGTGATGCATTCGAAGCGATGGCTCTTGCAATGATAAAACCTTATATGTTTGAGCACATCTGCGTGGCATTGTAATTTTTCTGTACACAGACCCACTCGCTGTCCGTCGAGTGAACACTTGTGAGGCGCGCGGTGCGACAACGATACGAAATGAGCGTAGTTGTCTTGTGCTGGAGGCGGTCATATGCAAATGGTTGGAACGTCACTTCGCACCGTGACGTCACTTCTTACCATGGATCCAGAACGAGCTGTATTTAAATTGGGAAATTTATTTAAATTTGTGGTTTTTTGGAAATGTTTTATCCAAAGCGACTTACAGTGCATTCAGGCTATCAATTTTTACCTATCATGTGTTCCCAGGGAATCGAACCCCCAACCTTGCGCTTTGTAACACAATGCTCTACCACTTGAGCTACAGGAGCACTATATTATACTGTATTTAGAGCTTGATTAAATAAATGGCTCGTTTATAATGGGGAGGACGTCTTAAGCTTTTTAATAATTTAAAAATTATTACTACATTATGAGCTCAAGATTTTAACGTCTTTAGAAAATTATTACATTATGAACATTTTTTACAATAATAATGTAATACTTATTACATTATGTATAGTTATTACATTATGAGTTGCTGCAACCAATTAAGTACAGCCAGACCTTTTGCATTTAATGATGTATATCATAATCAAAATGCTTTTGTCATTTAAAATAAAAATTAAATATTTTTGTGTGAGAGATTAATATTTTAACATAACTTTTTGTACCGAAACCAATATCTTGTGCACTAAAAATGTCTCAATATAGATTTTGGTGAGCTTAATAGGTACATTTACCCTATATCGGTATCTGTATCAGCCAAAATGATTTGAAAAATATCTGCAAAAATCCAATATTGTGCATCCCTATTTCACACCAAAGAAGAACAGTCTAGAGTGGTGTTTGCTTCACTACGTTTCGGTACAGTCCACTCCTTCTGGAAGACTTTCCTGTTGGGTTGCGTCCTCCATGTCAGTGTGACGTCCTCATTGCTCAGCGTCTGCTTTAACTAAACACAGAAACAGCCTTCAGGTACTCAGTATGTTACACAATTGATTTTAGTCAGATGAGTATTATAAAATCCACCTTGTTTAAGACAAGTTCCTTCAGTTTAGCTTCATCGACATTCTCAGCAGCTTTCACCTGCACTCGGATCACCTGCTTCTTCCTCTTGACTGTGGGAAAAGCACATTTTATTGTACCTTACTTTATGAACATATAAATTAGGTATTCCCAAACTTTTTGTCAGCCAAACCATTTTGACCAAAAATCATATATATATATATATATATATATATATATATATATATATATATATATATATATATATACACACACACACACACACACACACACACACACACACACACACACACACACAGTACAGGTCAAAGTTTGGAAACATTACTATTTTTAATGTTTTTGAAAGAAGTTTCTTCTGCTCATCAAGCCTGCATTTATTTGATCAAAAATACAGAAAAAAAATGTAATATTGTGATATATTATTACAATTTAAAATAATTGTTTTTAAATTTATTGTACTTTAAATTATCATTTATTTCTGATGCAAAGCTGAATTTTTAGGATCATTATCACATGATCCTTTAGAAATCATTCTAATATGATGATTCATTATCAAAGTTGGAAACAGTTCTGCTGCTTAATATTTTTTCAGAACATGTGATACTTTTTTAGGAAACTTTGATGAATAAAAAGTAAAAAAAAAAAAAAAAAAAAAAAAAAAGAAGCTATGTTTTTAAAATATAAATATTTTGTTATTTGGGGTCAGTAATTTTTTTTTCTTTCTTTTTTTAAATAAAATCAATACTTTTATTCAGCAAAGATGTGTTAAATTGATAAAAAGTGGTAGTAAAGAAAATATATTATAGAATATATATTATTAGAATTTTTTATTTTTTATTTTGAATAAATGCAGTTCTTTTTAACCTTTTATTCATCAAATATATTAGACAGCAGAACTGTTTCCAACACCTCATAATAAATCAGAATATTAGAATGATTTTTAAATGATCATGTGATAGACTGGATGTTACATGTGACACTGAAGGCTGGAATAATGATGCTGAAAATTCAGCTTTGCATCACAGGAATAAATTATTTTTTTAAAGTATATTCAATTAGAAAACTATTAGTTTAAGTTGTAATAATATTTCACAATATAACTTTTTTCTGTATTTCTGATCAAATAAATGCAGGCTTGATGAGCAGAAGAAACTTCTTTCAAAAACATTAAAAATAGTTATGTTTCCAAACTTTTGACCTGCACTGTATATATATAATGGAGTCTTGGAAAGAATAAAATATGATTTCATAGGGCCCTACAACACTCGGACAATCCCTCTTGAACTGTAGTTTTTGAAACTCTGATGTAGATAATAAACTAAATCCAAGTCACATTTTCCTATTCAGTTTTTGTCAATAAATAACAAACAAATGATGTACACAAGAGTTCAGGCCAGACCTACCAGTGTTGCAGTAGAAGTAATGCATATTTGTACAATATGTGTCATCAAATACACGATAATAATTATTTGCACCAGCACAGTTTTTGTTCCACCCAGTAAATCTCCGAATAGCGAGTTGGGTTGAGGAAGTGACATTGGCCTGATCTGACCACTTCCAAGTGTTTCTGTACAATCCGATCCAGACCGGAGACGCTAAAGCATTTAGCAAGCTGGTTATCTGGGCTTGGTCCTCTTGATTCCTAATGCTAGCCAGGTCTGTATAACGACGTCTGCAGTACTCCTGAGCCTCAGTCCATGTATTTTGGGTCTTGCTCAAAACCATTTTCTCTGTTGTGTTTGTATTTTCTGTGAAAATTAAAGAATAGAGTCATGGCATGAAAGCCAAATGCATTTTCTCTAATTCTGTTTCCTCTGCAGTGCAAAGATGGAGTTTATTGATACTGATTTAATTTGAATGGTAACAACTCTACAGTTTCTTATTCTAACTGAATTAATTGATACAGTTTAAGATTTTGACATGAAAGATAATACATACATTTAGTAAGGTTAAGAAAAATGTGCCCATTTATAAACATAGTGGGAAATGTTCTATACAGGAACTCATTTCTAACTCTTTCCAGTGACAGCACTTTATTTTGAGAGTTGTTTAAGTGAGAGAACATTTATAACAGTTTGGGGGAAATTTTAATGTTGAATAATTTATTTTATTATGAAAATAAAATTTTGCATTGAAAAAGGTAGATATTTGTTTGTATGCTGTCAATTATAGTTCTTAAAGAAAATCAGAATCAGCAAAAATGTAGGTGTATAGCTATCAACTAAATGAATACATTTTGGTAAAATAACTACAAATTGTTAGTCTAATGTAATAATCTAATGTAATAATTCAGATATCTGTAACTAAGAATGATTTCCATTCATTTTAGATACATTTCACACTAGGGATGCACAATATTATCAGACTGATATCAGACAATATCAGAGCCTGTGGAAGGGGATACAGACCATTACGGACTACAAGCCCCCGCTGCGGACCTGTGACAGCACCATCTCCCTGCTGAACGAGCTGAACGCCTTCTTCGCTCCCTTTGAGGCACAAAACAGCACCACTGCACAGAAGACTCAACCTCCTCCTGGAGACCAGGTGATGACGCTGACCCCAGACACCGTGAGGAGATCCCTCAGCAGGATCAGTGAGGGGATAGCTCAGGGTCCTGACAACATTCCTGGGCGTGTACTGAGAGACTGTGCAGTGGAACTCACTGATGTCTTCACAGACATTTTCAACATCTCACTTAGTCAGGCTGTTGTTCCTACATGCTTCAAAGCTACCACCATCATTCCAGTCCTGAAGAAGCCATCTCCATCCTGCTTCAACAACTAACATCCAGTTGAACTTACTCTAGGGCTGGGCGATTTTGCAAAAAAAATAAATCTCGATTTTTCCAGAATGTTTGACCGATTCTCGATTTGTTTATTTTATTATACGATTTATTTTGACTAGTCAAATTGAAAATGTAACTACAACATAATTCAAGTTACTTTTTCTTTATTAACCCTTTAGTTAAAGAAAATTCTATTCCAAGTGCAGCACACATGAAGTGGTCAACATGATGTAAATGTTAAACAAATCACATGTTAAATATCTTCGCAGAAAAGATGCAAAAACTACAGCTACATATTGTACGAACTTGTCTTTTACATATTATGTGTTCATAAATAATGCAAGGAAAATGTCAAAAGTCAAGTTAATTCAAATTCAAAATGACTGAAGGTATAACACCAGTAGACTTTTATCAACTATAAATGTTTTTTATAAACAACAGCAGCTTTCAGCCTGTCACCATGATGCAAACATGAGATATCAGACATACAGTAGAAGTTCTTTACAGGATTTTTATTCTAATGCACTGGTGTTCCATTTTTGTTTTTTTTTTGTTTTTTTTCTGGGTAAACATGGATGTGTTTGACTGTTGCACTCACGTCTCTTGCATGAAACGCCATTCTAAAAACACGGCGCTCAAGTTAAAAGAAGTTCACTCCCATCTTCATGCATGTTTTACCTATTCCACTGCCCGTGTCGCATCTTTCTCAACACAAAAGCGCATTCTGTGTGAATGGTGCTTAGCGCTATATTTATGGTCATTCACAGAGCGCGTCACACGCGAGTGGTTAATCACGCGTGCCGACCGAGCGGCAACCTCCTCCTCTCTCTCGTGAAGCCAACAAAGTGACTAAAACTGTAATTCATCGACTGGCCGCTTGAGGCTGGATGCAAAAGAGAGTCAGTCCCATAGACTCCCCATGTTAAAATGGCCAACTTTACAGCAGAAAAAAAAGTTTACAGCCTGGTTCGAAAAATGATTTTTGTCTGTATAGCTAATTTTGCCCTTCATGACAACTGTGAGGGGGGTGATTTTTTTTATAACTCATCTGTTTAAATTATATTAAGCCTTAAAGTTCTGCATAACAGAGATGAGACACCTACAGGCGCGGTGAGCAGTGACAACAATCTGTCTCTGAATGTGGAGAAGACAAAGGTGCTTTACGAATGTGGAGAAGATGAAGGTGACGAAGGCACTTTGTGCAGCATTGGTCTGCTCACTACCTCATTCAGCATTGAACTGACCTCATTCAACTACCTCTTCTGACAGTTTTTTGTCATTTTAATCAGACTGAATAAGCTCTTCTGCACAACAATCATTAGCCTATGTCTACACTGTTTGTTTATTTCACTGGTTTGCACTCTATCTTCCATGTGCCTTGTGCTTCTTTGTTTATCTTATTTTACATGTCCTTATTTGTATATTTGTAGTTGTATTTTATATATATTTAATCTGTATTTATCTGTATTTTTACATTCTACTATTAGTGTTATCTATATGCACCAAGGGTCTTAGTGACGCAATTTCAATTCTCTGTATTTAGGCCTATGTGCTGTACATGTGGAAGATTTGACTATAAAGCAGACTTTGACTTTTGACTAATAGTGGATGCAGCGGCAGCCTCCTCCAGGTCCTAATGCTCATTCGATAACGAGTTTTAATCTGTAGGGGGCGCTGTTGGCCTACTTCTAATTGAATTAAAAGTATAATAGCCTACATAAACAACATTTAGATTGTGTTTCTGATTAAATAAAGCAGAAAATACAGCAAAAATCAGTATGGGCAGATCACACTTAAAAAAAAAAAAAAAAAAAAAAAAAAAAAAAAGAAAACAAAACAAATTCTGATATTTTTAAAACTTATTTATACTTATACTGAATACTTGTAAAACTTTATAGTTTGATCGTTATTGACCAAAAGTTTAAGTTTATGAATGGGTTATTATAGTGAACTTAAACTAAATCCATTATGTATATATATACACATATATCCCATATATATATAATATATATATATATATATATATATATATATATATATATATATGTTATCTGAAATAAATATATCACACTGAGCATTTTAAAAATGCATAAGGAAAAGTCAATACTGTAGTGCACAAAAAGAAAATAAACACTTTTGCTTGTACGGTACATTGTATTTTGGTTTATTATTAGTTTTGATCAACAAGCCATGTGCATTTTGTTATTGTGTAAATTGTAGAGAATTGTCTCTTTTGCACACGTGCCAAAACACATGCAATTTGCTTAAATCAAATCTGATGTTAAGATACTAATTGTTCCGACATCTGAAGTGAGGTGATGTGACATACAACCCGAGACCCATACTCAGAATTTGTGCTCTGCATTTAACCCATCCAAAGTGCACACACACACACCATGAACACACACCCGGAGCAGTGGGTATCATTTATGCTGCGGCGCCCGGGGAGCAGCTGGGGGTTCGGTGGCTTGCTCAAGGGCACCTCAGTCGTGGTATTGCTGGCCCAAGACTCGAACCCATAACCTTAGGGTTAGGAGTCAAACTCTCTAACCACTAGGCCACGACTTCCCCTGAGTTCCCCGAAACTCAGAATGGGAACAGAATATATATAGCATCTCAGTGATACTGGAATAACCCTGATTTATGATGTACATGTTTTTCCAACCTAATGTCATTATATTGGTGTCTTCATTCATTACTGAGCATCAATAAAGAGTGACTGTATGTGTTTCTCACCGTCGTAGCACACAAAATATTTTTCAATGGTGCAGTAGAAATCATCCCAGGCTCCATTAGGATAGATGATGACACACTCCTGTCCTGCACCGTAGTTATCTGGCTGGGCAAGACCCCAGGACTCGAACACCAGACTCTCATCGTTATAAGACCAGCGCCAGCCGTTGATGTCATTAAACAGTCCAATCCAGGCAAAGCCATAAAACCGTTGTTCATCTGCAGCTTCTAGCAGCTTCGTCCAGTTTTCATTATTCTGAATGGTGGCCAGATCATAATGATGTGTCCTGCAGTAATTTTGTGCATCTTCCCACGTCTTTAACTGCTTGTATAGAATATACTCTTGTGGTTTACACAGAGTTAATGACAGGAGTCCTGGCAAGAAAATACAGTTGTTTTAGTATTTTTCCTACTGAAAATTTCCAGTTGGCTGGCTGTAATTGTACCAGTCACCTTGCTTTTATTCTGACACCTATAGTTTGTTTGGTCATTTGGTCATTGTTGAACATTGTTGAACAAGAACTTGTTGGGTGAGTTTGTCTTTGCTTTTGCAGGTTTTGATAAAGAAATTTCAGTCACTGTAGCATTTTTGTTATAAAGCATTGGTCAAATATTGGAGCAGCTATTTAATTTGAATATTTAAATTTAGTTTGGATTAAATAAGGATTTGATTTTCATACTATCAGTCCATTGACCACTGCTGGTATTATTATAAACTTCATCACAAGTAATGAAAATGACATAAATGCATTATACATTATGTATTTTAACAGAGTATTTCAATAATATATTGTTTTGATCCAGTCATTAGTTGTATTATTTTAAAAGCTTTTTATTTTTCTTTCAAAATATTTTACTTTCTTTAAAATGAAAGCATGCTATATTATTCTTCACTTGAGTTATTAATCTTCATAATAATCAGCTGACAGTGACAGAACTTATCCAAACAGCTTATTTATTGTTTTTATAAGTCATATTTTTTTTGGTTCTCTGCTTGCTTTAACTATCCATTGTAAGTGAACAATCTGAATTATTTTTGACTTGATTATATTGAGCTTAGGCTAATTCTCCTCGTCTCACTCTTACATACAAAGTTTTTATTGCATTTTGTCATAATAATGCTGTACAGTCTGTGGCCAACCAAAATGCCTATTACCGCCGCATGTACTGCCGGCGCAGGGCCACGGCGTTAACTGCAAGCTAGTCGCGTGTTGAAGTTGTTCACAAAACTACCGGCAGGTGGCGCAAAGGGACAGTTTGCAAACTGACTGGAATTATATGTTGTTTTGTAAACAGAGATCAAATAACAAAATAAAACAACAACATTATAATATAACATTATAAAATCATTAGAAAAATGAATTTAAAATTAATTTTTAGAAAGTTTATTTCTAAACGTGAGATCGTAGGTTGTAGGCTGCAGCCTAACACATAAACTAACTCTGACTCACACCATTCAAAAAAAAATTAAATAAAAAATAAAAAAAAAAAGTTGTGAGAAATCAAGATTAATAGGCTAAAAACAACATGACAATCTAGAAATCGTACAAAAAGTAGGATATTAACTTGTAATATTTAGAATACATTTATGTTGTTGTTCTTTTTTGTATAAGGATTAAATTTATTGAATGTTTTCTTATTGTTGAGTGTTATAGGCTAGGCATTGTTCTAGCACATATTTTGGCACTAGTCACATTAATGTCACAAATTATGAAAGGCCTGAAACTTACATTTAATAATTCACTGATACATTTCAGCAGGTCAAACATACTTATTTATTATCTGGCCTTTTTTTAACACATTTTATTCCCGTATACAGAGCCCATGACATGCCAAAAATGTGCATGAATTAAGAAATTTATCAATTTCTATTGTTCCTTTGTATTAATTAAAATGTGTTTAAATAATAATTAAACCATTTTTTTTAATAATAATAATATTTAATAAGCATTTGTTTTGTGAGGTGAGGGTGAGGTGAGGTTAATTGATTGATGCGTTGGGGGGTTGAGTTATTTTTTTTTTTTATTATTGTGGGTTGAGACAACTTGAAGTATGGATTTTTGCTCATACAGATAAGACTAATATGACATTCGGAACTGTAAATGGTGTACCCTTATTTTTGTGTGCACTTACAATACAAACAAATAGTTGTATAGCCTATTATTACAATAAAAATGTGTTTTTGTTCCATTAATAGTTTTTATGTGAGGTTGAAAAATAAACGGTGCTATTATCATCGGTGCTATAAGTCAGTTTTGCTCTAGGTTATTCATCAAAAGCAGCGCCTATATTATATCAGCATTTGAACACTATAATAAACACACAAGAATTGTCTGCATGGTGCCACTGTTATTTTTATAATTGCGAAGTGAGATGAATGAAGAGCGAGTCTGTCTTGTGTGTGCAAACATGCAATTGAAAAGGGAAGTTGGAAGTCCAGTGGTAGAAGGTTAGTCGGTGATTTCAGCGACACAGGTTCAGATCCCGGACTGGGCGTTTGCAATATTTTTTTTTTTTTTTTTTTAATAATGAAATAATATATAAAATAATTAAAACAGTTGTGTGTATTCTATAGTTTGCTGGTTGTTACAGCATTTTTTTTTTCCTTTTAGATAGAGCATGTCCATTTTACACTAAGTAACCGGTCATGTGTCTGAAATAAGTCCATCTGGAGGGGGTTGGGGTTTAGGGTTAGTCCTATATAGTTTGTGGGGGTTGAAATAAAGGTGTGGATCTCTTGCACTTCCATACGGAAAGTGTCTGATGAGAGTTTCAAACTTGCTAAGCAGGTTTAGGCAAAGAGTCTGTTTTAGGATTGTTTGATTTGGTGTTTGCAGTTTTTGCAACGGCATACAGAGTATTACATACAATATAATATGGTTTTGTTTTGTTTTTTCTCAGGAGACATGAGGCGCCTCTGAGAGAGAGACAAAGATACTGGCCGAAAGAGACATGCATCTGCCACAGAATGTATTCATTACTAATATATTGAACCATGTCTTAATGTTTTTTTAAATCCAAAATAGAGTCCACTCCAGACATAAGAAATGTATCCATCTATGAATGTGTTTTATTGTTTCATTTACAATGCACAAACCAGAAGCAACATTATCTGCAGAATGGAGAAGGGTTGACCATTCACAAAACATAAAATATTAATTTTATTTCAATTTCAATCCCCCCCCCCGACACACACATAAGATTTGTCTAGTTACTAGTAGTCGTTCATTTAAGTAATTATTCAACTAATCGGATGTTTATATTAAATTAACACAGTCTACTAATCCATATGAGCCTTAATATATTCCATGCTCAAGTACACATATTAAGTTTATCACAAAGCACAGGCAGAAGTAGCCTAATAATTGTGAAAAAGGAGACATTTAATTTATTTGTTAATAAATTTATGTTTTCTTGTTGGCTGCAAGATGAAATTCACGGTGATAACTCTCATCTCCACAGTACTGGACGCGCCTTTAGAGAGAAATGCAACCTTCACAGATTACATAATCATGGAGGATTTTCTTTTCCTTTTGAACTGGTTCATTTAAAAGTAAACATTTCAAGCTTTCTGTTGATATATTTCTCATGTATGTGAGGCACCCCAAATTTAAGTTATTTCATTATCAGGAAAAAAATTCAAGTGATTGCAAGGGCGCCTCCCTTGAAATAAAAATAAAAATTGAAGGCTATTTGACATTTTAAAATGATCTAAGATGTTCATGCTCCAATTTGTTGATCATCAGTTGTTCTTGATCAAGATTAAACGGATGTATGACTCTCATAAACTTGTTTTAATAAATCTCTTTTGCATTGAATGATACAGATTCAAAGCAGGTTATGTTAAATATTATTGTACAAATAATTATAAAATGCTATAGACTGCGAATAAGATTGCAGTTTCACATTTTGCATATGCATTACAAAGTGATGTTGTAATAAATAAAAATATTTTGTTTACATTCAGTGTTACAAAATAAAACCAAACAAGATGTGCAATGAGGAAAAAATCTATAGATATAAGAATAAATGATGTAACCCCATAGCATCTCTTGCGCGTTGCACTCTGATACACTCCTGCATTTAAATGCGGCTGCAATTTTTTTATTATTATATATGTGTATATATATTCAATTAAATTGTATGAAAGTGTGTAAAGAAGGCTCCCTTTAAATTGCTGAAATTGTCAATTAATTAAGATTTTTCTTTTCTTTTCTTTCTTTTTTTTTTTTTTTTTTACATCGTGTGCACTTTGTTGATTATAATGAGAGAACTTGAGTTTAAGCGTGAGGACGTTTTATTAATCTGTCGCTTCTTTTCAGTTTCAATGATTTAGCTAAATCGTGGTCAGGTTATTTTATTCTTTTCTTGTTTTAGTTAGTCCTAAATAATGGGAGTGAAATTATACAGTGCATCACGTTTTACTAAAATAAAGGAAAGAATTCATAAAACACGCGACAATTTCTTCCTGAGTGTATACAGATATCTTTTACCCAAGTTTTTCTCTGTCAAAATAAAGGACAGGTAATGAATAACAAAGTATGTGCGTGACAAAAATGTATGCTGTTTTATTAAAGGAGTTTTAAAATATAAATTAAAAATGTACTTGTGACAAATATTAAGTAATGTGAGAATACTGACATTTTGTATACCGTATAAATCCATGTATGTAGCCTAGCCTACTAAAATAGGCTACCACTTAATGCACCGATGCAAAGTAAACCGCAATTTCTTTAGGATAATATAACATATTATTCATATTATATAAATAATATTGAACACCTGTTAAATGTTTCAAACATAAAATATGGTGTAATACTCTTAGAGTAAATATAAGCACAGGCTCATAGGCTTGACATTTATCCTGCTTGAATTCGTTCTAAGAAACACACATTACATAAGTAGGCTACTAAATTTTTATCTGTGAATATTAAATATTTTAACTACATTGTTTTTCTTTAATTTTCACTAACTGCAGTCATCAAATGTAACACATTGGCAAGGCAAAGCTGACGGCTGTTTGCGAAAATGCTCTTTGATGCGTTTGCTTGATAACTTGTGGTTAAAGCACCACTCAGTGGTCAAAAGCTGCAATTGCACTTTGCAGACGGCGGCGCCCATGGCGGTAAAAAGCTCATTCTGGTTGGCCACCTACTGTATGTAATACAGCAAGAATATGCAAATCTGTTCTAATTTCTTTTGTAATGTTGTTACATATTTCAATGTTTTTTTATGATGTTTTAATGTTTTGCATAATGTTTTACCTGAAAGAAAAAGCAGATGAAGCAGATGAAGCCAAATTTGTTCCATCACTTTGCCATTGGTTTTGTCACTGGAAAAACATAAAAAAAAAAAAAAAAAAAAACTTTGTTTGCCATTGGTGTATTTTTAAAATAAAATAAAAAAAAAAAAAAAAAAAAACTTTGTATATAAAAAAAATTGTATATTACTTTTAAATTTATATAATTATAAATGTATATAATATATATATTTAAAGTTTTACGCAACGTACTCTTTGCTATGCAGTCAAATTACGAAAATATAAGCAAATAATACAGTAAAATGGCAAATCTGTCTACAATATCAACAGGTAAATCATAAATTATTAATAAAACATACATAAAATGAAGAAATATGATAATGTAATTTCTATTACTGACACCATTATGTGATTCAGTTGAGAAAGTGTAATCTTGCATTTGTTAAAGTACAGCATAATTAGTAATCAGCCGTTCATCCCTCATGAATGAAAAAGCACTGACCTGTTAGACTGTGCTGAGAGTCAACTGATGAAATGTTGGCCTGCCTTCAGTGTTAGCGAGTTCTCAGATCTTGTGCTCTTTAAATGGGTTTGTTATGCTAAGAAGGTAATTTCACAGTCAGATATGCAAAGTGTGTATTGTCTTTTTTTTTTGTGGTTCCTACTTAAATTGTGTTTTGGTGGATCATCTGAGGACATTTGCACTATTTTATGTAGAAACATTTACAAATGTTTTTATTCAGAAAATCCTTTCTCCTTCTAAAATTTAATTTATGCATGTACAGTATGCATTTGCATTCAAGGTACATGTTTACATTCATCAGTTCTTGCATTTATTTTGTGCACTCGATATTATCAATAAATGTTTGGGACAAAGCCGTGTTTTTCAGGATGTGTTTGGATACAAATCATTAGAAATTTGTTTCTTTGTAAGGTTTCAGGTTAGCTGTATTTGTGTAAATGTATAATGTGTTTGTGATTAGCACAGATCATGCAAATATTTTTATTTATTTTTTTACTTGTCAGCAGCTATTTTCCTATGCAAATACTTGTAGGTGTGTGCTTGGCCCTTCTCCTGGAAATTTAGAGTACAGAAACAACAAAATAATAGCATTGTATAAAAATAGATGTTATATTTTGTTGTTTAAAATTATAGACATAATACTATCAATGTTATAGTAACATCGAAAAAGCCATACAAGAAAAACAGCCTCAAGCTAAACTTTAATTGGATTTAAATGAATTTAAGAGAGAGAATTAATTAGTGTAAATCGATTAGTACATTAAAGTCAGTATGTGTTGTTTCTTTGGTTTTATTCCGTATGGTATGGTGTATCTTTCATGTAAGTAGTTTAAAAATCTTAAGATCACATTATTTTCGTTTTCATAAATTTGGAAAATTTGAAGCTGAAAGATTATGATATAAAATTAACCATTGTAACATGTTCTGGTCCATTTTGACCTGGAAAAGATGCATAAAAATGCATAGGATTTAATAAGGGAACAAAACATTGCAAATGCATTAAGACCCTTAAAATTAATTTTTACTTTATTTATATATTTAGCATTTCCCCCATATCTCACACACTTTTGGAAATGAATGTTGTTGTTGTTAATGAAAAAGGGGGAATCACTCACTGCTCTTTTTTGGTAACTTTTGTAGCTTTAATAATAATCAGTTTATTTGGAATTAATACACTAAAGACTGCTGTGTGCATTTTTACATTTGATTATTCAATTTCTGTATTTCTGACTTGAATGCTTCTGTTGAATAGATTTAAAATTATCAGCCTGGCAACTGTGTGTGTTCTCTCTCTCCACTGTGGATAAAAGCACTGGCTTTCTGAAAAAAAAAAAAAAAACTGGCACACTTAAAGTTTAGCGATCTCCAGTAGGATATTCTATTCAGATAAAAGTGTAATACTCTGTGTCTGTGTTAATTTGTTCATTTATGGGCCTAAGCCTGAGAGAGAGAGAGAGAGAGAGAAAGATTGTGTATGTATGAATTACCTAGAGCTGTCATTGCTGCATTTCTCTATTAACAGTGAAGCTGTGAGTTAGCGTGTGTTCATTTGTGCAATGATAACAGAGATCAGCAAAAGATCTTCTGTAATGTCTATAGAATCTATTAACCTATATATGTGTAGCTATAGATATTAAAAAAATGTGTTGTATCAAATCAGGCAAACATTATCAGAATATTGTAGGTTTTTCAGTATGTTTTGGATTTACTTTTAAACTAATTTCCCTAACTCACCTGGTTTAGCTGGATTAGAGATTATTTGCTTCTTGTCTTTGAATACAGTGTCCTTGTGAAGGTCAGGATGGAAATTTTTCACTGGTGACTGGGTTATTTAATGTATTTGCTGTGTAGCAGAAACTACTGCTTAAAAACATTCAATGTGCAATAATAGATGTTTTCACATGGCCTCATCAGGTTGCATATCTAAAGGGATAGTTCACCCAAAAATGAAAATTCTCACCCTCAGACCGTTCAAGATTCAAAACAGTAAGAAGATTTTTAGCTGAAGCCATGGTTCTTGGTGATTCATAAAATGCGAGTCAGTGGCAGCCAGTCTGAGAATTTAAAAAAAAGGAACATAAAATGCACACCCATGGCTCCTGGCACATATTGATGTCTTATGAAGTGAAATGATCAATTTGTGCAAGAAACTGAACATTACTACCTGTAATCCAACGCCTCAGGCAAACGGTCCGGAATGATCTCCGGTTCACAAATGAGTCATTCTTTTGAATCGTTTTTTTTTTTTTTTTTTTTTTTTTTTGGCCAATTAGTTCAGTGAACACCAATGTGGTGATATATTTGTGAACACAGCACTTCAATAAAGGGACCAAATGAAAGTTTTTATGGTTGCTTATTGTTTATGTGATAAGGTGAGCTGATGAAGACAAGTTTATTTATATGCTTTTAGACATGTAAAACATCCACGTTTCACATCATTATTGGGTACTATAAACTAAACTCAGTTGCGCATGTTTTTAAGCCTTGTCAATTGAAACATTCAAGCAAAGAATAAACGCTTGAGAATTTGTGCGCGCCGTACTGAACCGTGACCCTAAAATCGTGAATCGAACCATGACCAATCTGAACTGTTACACCACTAATTAGCAGGAGTTTTCATGGACATTTCTAACCTTTCCTTGTCTGTTGTCCCTAAATGTTCCAAAACATCCACCGTTGTGCCCATAAAAAAGACACCCAAAGTTACCTGCTTGAATGACTGGCACCCTGTTGCTCTAACCCCCATCATCAGTAAGTGCTTTGAGAAGCACTTTACCCTGGATACTGCACTTTCTCATCTGGACAAGAGGAACACCTATGTGAGAATGCTGTTTATTGACAACAGCTCAGCTTTTAATACTACAGTGCCTCCAAAGCTTGTGGTGAAACTTCGGGCTCTGGGTCTGAACAGTTCTTTGTGGAGTTGGATCCTGGACTTCCTGACAGGCAGAAGGCAGGTGGTCAGAGTTGGCAGCAACATCTCCTCCCCGCTGATCCTCAACACTGGTGCCCCACAGGGCTGTGTTCTCAGTCCTCTCCTGTTCTACTTGTAAACACATGACTGTGTAGCCACATGCAGCTCTAATGTCATCGTCAAATTCACAGATGATGCAACAGTGGTAGATCTGATCACCATCAACGACGAGTCAGCTTACAGAGAAGAAATGCGCACTCTGACAAACTGGTGCCATGATAGCAACCTCTCTCTGAACATCAGTAAGACCAAGGAACTAGTGGTGGACTTCAGGAAACACAGCAGTGAGTTCTCACCCATCATCATTGATGGGATGCCAGTTGAGTGAGTCAACAGCTTCAAGATCACATTCACATCATCAAGGACCTCACCTGGTCTGTTCATACGTAATCAGTGGTGAAGAAGGCCCATTAGTGTCTCTTCTTCCTCAGGCGACTGAAGAAATTTGGTTTGAGTCCAAAAATTCTCAAACAATTCTACAGCTGTATTGTAGAGAGTAGGGGTGGGCGCTATACTGTCATGAACGTGACTAGCGGTATTATGTTCTTCCATGATATGGATTTTCATGTACCGTGGTTTGTTTATGTACTGTTGTTATTGTTTTGTTCAATTTGGTATGCATTGCATGTTTTAACACTAATGACGATAAAGAGTCGAGAAGCTATTTTTCAGTCTGTTTGTTCTGGATTTTATTAGTCTATATCTTCTCCCCGAAGGTAGAGGGGAGAACAGATAATGTTCTTTTAAAGTGGGGTCCTTTAAAATTTGTCTGGCCTTCTTTTGAAGTTGATCGGTGTAGATGTTACTGAGTATGGGCAGTGATGTACCAATGACATGCTCAGCTGCCCTCACTACTCGCTGCAGTTCCTTCCTGTTCTCTTCCGTGAAGCTGGTGAACCACACCATGCAGCAATAGGTTAGCAGGCTATTTATGGCTGAACGGTATAAGTTGGTCAGCAGGTTTTGAGTGAGCTGGGCATGCTCCTTCCTGAGGAAATTAAGTCTATGTTGTGCCTTCCCCACCTGCTGGGAGATGTACGTAGACCAGGTGAGGTCAGCAGAGATATGCAGTCCAAGGAATTTGAAGCTCTCTACTCTCTCTACCTCCTCTCTATGTATGAAGAGGGCATAGTGCTGAGTGCGCGTAGATTTCCTGAAATCCAGAATTATTTCTTTGGTCTTTTTGATGTTAAGATCCGAGTTGCTGTAAAAGCACCATTCTGTGAAATGCTGAAACTCCTCTCTGTCTCGCTGTTGTCTGATATCAGCCTGACTATTGTGGTATCATCAGCAAACTTGATGATGGTATTTGTAGGATGAATGGGGTAACAGTCATTGGTGAAGAGGGAGTAATGCGTAGGGTTCTGAGAAAATAACCCAGTGGTGTGCCAGTGTTTAGGATGAGTATGGAAGATCTCCCATCCTGACCTTCTGGGGTCTATTGCTCAGAAAATCCAGTATCCATGTGCACAGTGAACTGATGATAATCCAAGATGGCGGCGGAGGCCTACAACATCACCGACCCCCACTACTGCATCTCGCCCACAGCGGAGGCGCCACAAACGGCATGAGAGGAAGCAGAAGAGGGGTAAGCGTGGAGGTATCTGGGTAGGCTAACGGCTAACCCACACAAGCCAGCTATCCCCACCATCGTACTGGCTAACGTACGCTCTTTGGACAATAAACTGGACTACATCTGATTACTACGCTCAACTCAGAGGACTGTAAGGGACTGTTATGTTTTTGTTGTGTTGTGTTTTTGAGACTGTTGTGTTTGGAAACATGGCTTAGCAACAGCATTCAAGACGGCACTATTCAGCTCGATCAGCTGACATGCTACAGAGAAGACAGAGCTCTCATCGCGGGAGGTAAAACCCTGCGGCAGCGGGTTTTGTGTTTACATCAATGACGCGTGGTGCCGCGATGCTGTTGTGGTCTGCAAACACTGCTCACCCCTGGTGGAGTTTATGATAATTAAGTGCTGGCTGTTCTATTTACAGAGGGAATATACAGCCATACTGCTTGTTGCTGTATACATTCCTCCAAACTCCAACAACAGCAAGAGGAATGATGCACTAAATGAACTGTACCACCACATCAGTGGGCAGCAGACAGCCCATCCTGGTGCTTTTCTCAACATAGCTGGGGATTTCAACCATGCAGACTTAAAAAGTGTGTTCCCAAAGATACACCAAAACATTAACTTTTCAACATGAGGTAATAACATTTTAGACTTTGTTTACACCACACAGAGAGGAGCTTACAAAGCCCTCCCCCTCCCCTACCTTGGTGCCTCAGACCACATCACTGTCATGCTAATGGCTGCATACAGCAAACAAATTCAAGTGTGGCCGGAAGGGTCGTCAGAGGCTCTTCAAGACTGTTTTGACACCACTGACTGGAATATTTTTAAGTAGGCTGCCACATACAATAACACCACAGACCTCCAAGAGTACTCAGAAACTGTCATTGTCTACATCACCAAGTGTATTGATGATGTAACAGTCACAAAGACCATCACTTTCTGGGCCAGCCAGAAGCAGTGCATGACAGGGGAGGTCTACAGACTCCTGAAGATGCGGAACGCTCCCTTCAGAGCTGGAGATGAGGTGGGCCTGAGTACAGCTAGGGCCTATCCCGCGGCAACAGACAGGCTAAGAGACAGTACTCCAGGAGGATAGCCCATCGTTTCAGCAACAGCAGAGACACTCGGAGCCTGTGGCAGGGGATACAGACCATTACGGACTACAAGCCCCCACCATGGACTTGTGACAGCAACATTTCCCTGCTGAACGAGCTGAATGCCTTCTTCGCTCAATTTGAGGCACAAAACAGCACCCCTGAGAAGACTCCACCTCCTCCCGGTGACCAGGGGATGAGGCTGACCCCAGACAGCATGAGGAGATCCTATAGCAGGATCAATGCACGCAAAGCTCCGGTTCCTGACAACATTCCTGGGCGTGTACTGAGAGACTCTGCAGTGGAACTCACTGATGTCTTCACAGACATTTTCTACATCTCGCTTAGTCAGGCTGTTGTTCCCACATACTTCAAAGCTACCACCATCATTCCAGTCCCAAAGAAGCCATCTCCATCCTGCTTCAATGACTACCGTCCAGTTGCACTTACTCCTATTCTCATGAAGTGCTTTGAATGGCTAGTAATGCACCATATCAAGTTTGCCCTCCCCCCCTCCCTAGACCCCTTCCAGTTTGCATATCAGCCCAACCGCTCGACCGATGATGCCATCGCAACTGCCCTTCACTCAGCACTCACACATATAGACAAAAAGGACTCATATGTCAGAATGCTGTTCATAGACTTCAGTTCATCATTCAACACAATCATACCTCAACAGCTCATTTACAAACTGGTGCAGCTGGGACTCAACACTTTGCTGTGCAACTGGCTTTTGGACTTTCTGACAGGAAGACCTCAGGCAGTATGGGTCGGCAGCAAAACATCCAGCACCATCACACTGAATACTGGCGCCCCCCAAGGATATGTGCTGAGCCCCCTCCTCTTCACTCTGCTGACCCACAACTGCACACCGTCATACAACTCCAACCTCTTTATTAAGTTTGCGGATGACACAACTATGGTGGGACTCATTGCAATTCGTCCATTTTGTTGTTGAGCGACCGGGTGTTAGCAAGAAAAAGACTTGGAAAGGCGGGTTTATACAGGTTAGCCTTTAGCTTAGCCTGTAGGCCGTCCCGCCTACCCCTTTTCTGCTTTCTGTGACACCTCCATCTGCGCCATCTTAGTGGGGGGATGATGAGCTTACTGCTCAGAGGATAGCATTGGATCTCTGGAGTAGGGCCCTATGAAATCCATTTTATTTTTTCTCAAATTCCGTTTTAATTTTTTTCACAATTCTGTTTTTTTCCGTTTAAATTTTTCTGGATTCAGTTTTTTTTTTTTTGACACCAAACATCCCAGCGCATGAACTGCTCTTTATAAGCTCTCTCTATGTTCTCTCTCTGCTCTCTATAACAACACGTATAATGTAACATCTGGCATGTATCCATCTGGCAAATCTCCACTCTCTACCCAACAAAACAGACAAACTACTTCTGCTCTCCCGGACAAATAAGGATTTCTCACACTCTGCTGCTCTGTGTTTCACGGAAACCTGGATGAATGACGTCATACCGGACAGCACGCTACATCTGCTGAGTTTTCAGCTGTTCAGTGCAGACCACGATGCAGCATCAACAGGGAAATCGCATGGCGGGCGGGACATGCTTTTACATCAATAAAAGGGGGTGTACAGATACAACTGTATTAAAGAAGATGTGCTGTCCTGATCTAGAAGCGCTCTTCATTAACTGTAAACCATTCTACTCGCCACAGGAGCTTCCCTTGTAAATTCTCATGAGTGTTTACATTCGTCCGCAAGCGCACGTGAGCCTGGCTTTGCAAAAACTCACTGATCAGATCACAGAGACAGAGCAAAAACACCCAGACTCTGTTTTAATCATTCTCGGGGACTTTAATAAAGCACATCTTTCCCATGAACTGCCAAAATATAGACAGCATGTTACATGTCCCACCAGAGACAGTAATATACTTGATCATTGTTACACAGCAATAAAGGATGCATAAAGCTTTGGGGCTTTCTGATCACTGCCTGGTTCATCTTATACCAACCTACAGGCAAAAACTTAAATCTGCTAAACCTGTAGTAAAGACTGTAAAGAGATGGACCAACGAAACAGAGTGGGTTTTACAAGCCTGTTTTGACTCCACTGATTGGACTGTTTTTGAAGCAGCTACCACTGATCTGGATAAACCCACAGAGACTGTAACATCCTATATTAGTTTCTGTGAGGATATATGCATTCCTACTAGGACTTATTTAACATTCAACAATGATAAGCCATGGTTTACAGCAAAACTCAGACAGCTCCATCAGGCCAAAGAAGATGCTTACAGGAAGGGGGACAAAGTCCTGTATAAACAGGCCAAATACACACTGGAAAAGGAGATCAGAGTGGCAAAGAGGAATTATTCTGAAAAAAATAAGGAATCAGTTCTCTTCCAGTGACTCATCATCAGTGTGGAAAAGTCTGAAAGAGATCACCAACTACAAGACACCATCCCCCAGCACTGTGGAGAATCAACAACTGGCAGACGATCTGAATGAGTTTTATTGCAGGTTTGATGAAATAAACACCCAACAACCAAGCAGAACATCTCTACAAAACAATTATTAACTCCTGCAGAAACCCCTCTCCCCCACACCTTCAATTCAGATCAGCAAAGACAAGGTGCGCCAGGTCTTCCGGAAGCAGAAAAGGAAAAAAGCACCAGGCCCAGATTGTGTTACACCAGCCTGTCTAAAAAACTTGTGCTGACCAGCTGGCCCCCATCTTCACACAGATCTTCAACAGATCACTGGAGCTGTGAGAAGTCCCTTCATGCTTCAAATGCTCCACCATCATCCCCATCCCAAAATTACTGGACTAAATGACTACAGGCCTTTGGCTCTAACATCTGTGGTCATGAAATCTTTTGAAAAACTGGTGCTGGCCCACCTGAAGGACATTACTGGACCCTTGCTGGATCCTCTTCAGTTTACCTACAGAGCAAACGGGTCTGTGGACGATGCAGTCAACATGGGGCTGCATTATGTTCTGCAACATCTAGTCAGACCAGGGACTTATGTGAGGATCCTGTTTGTGGAGTTCAGCTCAGCCTTTAACACTATCATTCCAAACCTCCTCCTGCCCAAACTAACTCAGCTCTATGTGCTCACCTCCGTCTGTTAGTGGATCAACAGCTTCCTGACAGACAGGCAGCAGCTAGTGAGGATGGAAAAACTCACATCCAGCACCCGTATAATCAGCACTGGAGCTCCTCAGGGTTGTGTTCTCTCCCCACTGCTCTTCTCCCTCTACACCAACGACAGCACATCTAAAGACCACTCTGTCAAGCTCCTGAAGTTTGCAGATGATACCATACTTATCAGCCTCACTAAGTACGGTGACGAGTCTGCTTACAGACAGGAGGTTAAGGAGCTGGCTGTCTGGTGCAATCTTAACAACCTGGATCTCAACACACTCAAAACTGTGGAGATGATCGTGGACTTCAGGAGAAAACCCCCTGCTATCCCCCCACTCACCATCATGAACAGCACTGTAATGACAGTGGAGTCATTCAGGTTCCTGGGCACCACCATCTCTCCGGACCTGAAGCAGAGGTTGTACTTCCTTCGCCAGCTGAGGAAGTTCAAACTGCCACAGGAGCTGCTGAAACAGTTCTACTCTGCCATTATTGAATCCGTCTTCTGCACTTCAATAAATGTCTGGTTGAGCTCAGCTACCAAAACTGACCTCAGAAGAAGGGATGCAACAATACCATTTTTTCAGAACCAAGCCGATAAAATTCTGAGTATCTGCCGATGCGGATACCGATCCAATCCGATACCAGTTTTTATTTTTTATATTAACCCTCTGGAGTCTAAGGGTATTTTTGGGGCCTGGAGAAGTTTTGTCATGCCCTGACATTTGTGCTTTTTTTTCAGTTTCTTATAAATATCTAAATGGCTAAAGTCTAATCTCACTGTAATCAGCACAACTGGGCTATAATAATATGTGAGCAGGATGTATGTACATGATTGTGTTTTTGAGAAAAAAAATGTTATGCGTGGTTAGTGAAAAACTAAAAATGTTAAATCACTTGAATAAGGCAATAAAACACATATAGAAAATTGGTTCCCAGGAATTTTGAGAACTGGAGCTTGTAGCCTAGAATTTTTTTTTTCTAAATGATGTGAAAATCATCTTGTTTACTCACTTACAGAAAACAATATATTGATTTAAATTTTCTAAAACACTTTTTGTTGGTAAAAGTCATATGCGAGTAGGCGTCAACTATCATGAATTCACACCTGAGAAGACAAAGACCCTGCATAATGAGCTGCATAATGAGCCATTCAGTCAGCTGTGTCACTGAGAGGGAAGAGTTACAAGAAAGAATGTGAGGACAAAATAAATCTATATAATTTTATGTTTGTAGTTTATTTAGAATATATTTAATTATCCCACAACATAATTTAATATTCACTTGTGAGTGCAGTTAAACACAGTTTATAAGGAACAATCAAAGCTGACTTTCAAACTGAATTTTTTGCATCATTACTCCAGTCACACAATCCTTCAGAAATCCTTTTAACAATCTTATTTTCTACAAAAAAACATTTATTGTTATTATTATCATCATCATTATTATTATTATTATTATTATTATTATTATTATTATTATTATTAATGTTGAAAAGAGCTGAGAATATTTTTTTCAGGTTTTTTAGGGGGGGGTAAATTGAAAGAACAGCAATGATTGTTACATTTGTTACAGTTACATTTATTGTTACATTTATATTATTTACATCAAGCTTTTGAATGGTATAGTAGTGTATATTGTTATTGAAACTTCATAATATTTCACTTGATTATACATTTAGTCAGGAATTATAGTTTGGAAAAAGTCTTTGGAAAAAGTCCAACTAGTAAAATGTTTACACGTTATGTGAACACTAGTACAAGTATATAAATAAATAAGAGACTTACTCATGTTTATGATCTCTGCTGAATAAAGTGCTTCATTCTTTTTTCTGAGGAAATCCAAATCTCAAATCATCAACCACATCAAATCTTTTTGGGGTGAATTATGTCTTACTCCTCTCATCGCGAAGCAAACAGTAAAATAAAAAAAACTTGAAGAACAATCTCGCTGCGTTGTCTTCTGTTGTGTGGGCGTATTCAAAAAGCCGCGCGCTTCAGTGAAACATTTGAATCTCAAAAGCGCGCTCCGCGCGGGGGCGTGGTCGCATTAGAAGATAATGAAGTGAGACGTGAAAAACGGACATCGCGTTGTTTTCATATGGATTACTTTATCACAGAATATTTGTTTTTCAGCAGCACCTGTTTAGTTTAAAAGTAGACATGTCAGGCTTTCTATAGATATCTCTCTCGTGTCTCTTCGTTGAGTATTCACGGAGTTACAGTTCATTTTTAATGACGCATTTGTATCTGAAGATCAGCGCAGACAAAGGCTGCAGACAGCACTCCTTGTTTGTTATCTTTATTTTATAAGTGCACAAAGTTTTTTGTTGTTATTATGTCTGTATACAAAAAAAAGTACACCCTTTACAGATTCGATTGATGTATTGCTCTTATCTGTACGATCAAAACTGAAAGTGTAATTTAGTTCTTTTCGGGGTTATCAGGAGAAAATACCCCAAAACGCGTATACGCGTTAATCGACTCCAGAGGGTTAAATCAATGTAGAATTTCTATACTTTTCTGTGTTGACCTGATCGTCACTCTTTTGTGTTAAACACAATCTACTACATATAGACAACTACGCATAGACAAATGAAAAAACATGTAATCATAATCTATGACAAAAATACTATAATAAACTAGGTTAGTGGATAATTTAGCAGCAAAAGATACTCTAGAAAAATCATGGGTGTACAATAATTATATAAAATCTAGTAAAATATTTTATTAACAAATACAAGTGAATAAGTCTAAATCTGGTAAAATGTTACACATTGCTCTTTGTATTGTTGTAAAATACATTCATGAAAAAAAAACAAGTAAATACATTTATATAAAAATATAAAAGACGTTTCTTTTAAATGTATAGTACAGTAATAAAGGCAGTAACATATGATCAATAGGACAGAACAATAAAGACCATTAATAATCTTAGATTGCACAGAAAAGTATTATACTAAAAGGGCCAATATCCCATGCGCAGAATGATGTGCTTGAAACAACACATAGTCACAGTGCGCAGGCTGCGCTGCCCTCTGAGTCCGCATAGAAAAGTTAGTACAACACACATGCTGCTCGGCTTGTGTTCATCTTCAGTTCTCTCTTCACAGCAGTTCAGTCAGTGTACTGTTTGATTAAATGAATTACTCCGGGGTACTGGTTTATTTAGACTCAGAGAGAGTGTCAGCCACGTTAAAAGAGTGAATAATTTAACTTGTGTATTAATGTTTACTGTTACTGGAGACACAAACCATTTCAAACGATATGGTGAACTGGTTCAACCGGTTCACTAAGAAGAACCGGTTAAATCGAACGATTTGTTTGCGAACCAGACATCAATAATACAAAGGGAAGAGATATTGATACGTAGTGTATTAAATCTGTGGGTTAGTTTATTGAGCCTTTTCTTTGAACAGTTTTAAATCTCAGTTACTGTGCTCTATTGAAGAGAATTTCATCGTTTTGACTGTAGTAACCGAACATAGCATGCAGTTTGATTGCTGAATGGAGGAATCAGCAATCAAAGATATGTTACTGTGGCTCAGTAGTAGAGCATTGCATTAGCAGCACAAAAGGTCGTGGGTTCAATTCCCAGGGGAACACATACTGTTAAAAAAAAAATATATATATATAGCCTGAATGCACTGTAAGTCACTTTGGATAAAAGCATCTGCTAAATGTAAATGTAAAGAATGACAGACAGCCGCAGCAGAAAGAAGAATTTAATGACTTATATTAATCTGTACCTCATATTGAACTATGGAACAGCTTCAGTACATGTAGTTCACAAAATTTTTTGGTGCTTTATAATGTTTGTGTGCCTTTCGTGGGACTAAACAATAACACAATAGTATAAACACAATATCGGATTTGGATCAGTCTCGTCTGACCGATACCCGATCTGGCAGAAAATAGCCGACACCGATCCTGAGTATCGGATTGATGCATCCCTACTCAGAAGACTACAGAGGGTAGTCCGGACTGCCGAGCAAATCATTGGTACACCAGTCCCCACTGTCCAAAAACTGTACTCATCCAGAGTGAGCAAAAGGGCTGGCAAAATCACTCTGGACCCCTCACATCCAGTACACACCCTCTTTAAACTGTTGCCGTCTGGTCGATGCCACAGAGCGCTGAGCACCAGAACGGCCAGACACAGGAACAGTTTCTTCCCTCAGGCAATCCATCTCATGAACACCTGACAATAATTGTGGAACACACACTATTTATACACACATACACTTATTTATCTAACACACATACTTAATCTACATTTCAATTTGCACATAATATACTTGTACTGCATCTGTTTTTTTTTTTTGCTTTTTTCTGTCACTGTCATTTTTTTACACTGTGGAAGCTTCTGTCACGAAAACAAATTCCCCATATCTGTAAACACCTGGCAATAAAAGCTCATTCTGATTCTGATTATTGACTTTTTGGAAGCGTCAAAGTGGTTGTGGTGTAGGACTGGGTATAATTCAAATTTTAATAACGATACCTTGACTTCGATACCAGTTCTTCAATGATACCAATTTTATGAAGTCCATTTTAACAAAATAACATTACCTAAAAAAAAAACAAAAAAAAACTTGGTTTTATTTTTTCAGTTTGTTGACTTGTGTTGTTTTTTTTTTTTTTTTTACAGACTCAAAGTCTCCACTGCACAAAAGAACAAAATGTAACCAACACAATTTACATTTGTATTTTACATTTACATTTATTCATTTGGCAGACACTTTTATCTATAACATTAATGTGAAAAAAATAAATAAAAAAATAAATAACACAAGAAAGTTCATCTGCAGTTGCTGGTCCCCATTGACTTGCATAGGTTTTTTTTTGTTTATTTTTTTTATTATTATTATTATTATTATTATTATTATTATTATTATTATTATTAAATATACTATGGAAGGCAACTAAATGTGAACTCTCCCTTTAAGGGTAAGCATGCTTTAACAAGATAACTAGTTAAATGTGAATTAAACTTGATTAACCTTTCGCATCGATTTAGCTAGTGATCTATAGCCATGCATTCAAACATTACATAGGTCATGGTTTTTAGGACTAAGTCACCATGCACAGAAACGTTAACTAGTACACAAGCATGTGCCACTACGAGTTTGCTAATTTTGTTTTCTTGTTTGTTTGCTAAACATTAACCTTCCCTGTCGGAGTCCCAATCATAGAACCGCTGCACTCATCAGTAGTTTTGGAGGAGGACTCGTGTGGTAGGCATGCTGAAGAATGCTCTGTTGCAGGAGGACACTGAGAAGATGACTCTCAAGGGCTGGGATTGGGATCCCACAGGACCCAACGCAGATCTCACAGGAGCGGGTGGATTTACATTTGTTGCAAGTGGGCAGTCAAAAAAATTAAGTGTGGGTCCCGCCATCCTGCGATTTGGTGCGTAACAAGAATGATGGAGTTCCATAAACATGAGGCTTTCTGTGTTACACAGTGTTTGGTCATACACTGATTACATTACTTGCTAGAGGTGGAAAGTAACTGATTACAAATACTTTCGTTACAGTACCTAACTACTTTTTTTTTTTTTTTTTTTTTTTGTACTTTGAGTATGATTAAATTGTGGTACTTTTACTTTTACTTGAGTTGAATGAAACAAAAATATTAAACTTTTCTACATTTATTTTTCACGAAAAGTAAAAAGAAAAAAAAAATGGACAAAGAAGGTGCCGATGGAGAAACAGGGTGAGCTGGCATATGGAGCCCTGCGTTTCAGCCAATAACAGACAGGTGTGACTCAGGTGCAAAACCAATCAAAACTTCCAGTTCAGCTGTGGGGGAGGGCCGTTCAAACCACGCTATGCTTTGACTATCATTCACCAATATTGTCGTTTTGGCTCAGCCTCATTACCGTTCCAGTATTGTAGTGAATGTGAGCTATGCTCTGATTTTAAATCATAATTTTGTCAATTTCTGAAATGGGTCATACCGTTGATATTACATAGCGGTGTTAGTAAATAGAAACTCAGTTGATAGAAGGGCGCAGTTATTGCAAGGATGGAGCAAGAACAAAAGTGTGCACATGGGCGAAGAAACAAGATAGTCTATGTATGACCGGATGATGTATTCATATCCAAACAAGACGATGTGAACATTAAGGAGCGCTAAACACTCTCATGTGGATAGTGTTATTCCTGCTGTCGTGCTGCTGGTTTGTGATTGTAGCTCTGTGTAGCTTCGCTTTTCTGTAGAATCTTACTATCACCCTCTGTTGTTTAAAGTGATAAAATATAACTTAATTCCCACCATATTTCTGATATTATCTATCAACCTAATCTGATTAATTTGATTGTATGCTTTTATTCTAAAAATGCGAGTGCAGTGTGCGTGCAGCGCGTTAGCATTCATTAGCCAGTCAGCTTGTAATTAGCATTTCCATTCGCGCCGATTGCTGAGTGTTAATCTTACTCCATTTCTTTTCTCTCTCGCTCTGTTTTTTCCATCAAAGTCCATCAAACAACTGTGGTAAGTAAGAATCATTCATCAATCACGGTGAGTAATGGCTTCTCCTGCTATTGTTGATTGCACCGCTTGCCACATGTATAGTTTATCTCTCTCCGTCAGTGACGAGGGATTCACACGTGATAAATGCAGGGAAATAGTTAGGCTGACAGAGAAGATTTCAGAATTAGAGACACGCATCCAAACTTTAACTGAGGACAGTAAGAATGTGAGGGCTTTAGATACAGCTTTGAATGTGACTAGCTCAGGGATTCCTGTTCGGTTCCAGTTACAATGCCTCTGCAGCAGGGCGACTGGGTGACTGTGAGGCGGCATAGTTGTGGGTCAAAACACTGCTCTTCCGTTCCGATCAAAACATTAAACAGGTTCTCCCCACTCAGTGACACACCCAATGATTGGGTGACCGAACGTGCCATTTTCCCAGGACACGTCCTGGCCAGGATTTCTATATTGCCTAAAATATCCACATTTTGGCTTTGCTTGCGCTGCACAGACCAATTGTTGTATGACAAAGAACAGTGAGAGCTCTAGAGAGCAGATGGCTTCTTGTGCTTTTGAATCGCTCTCACGGTTCTTTGATTTCATACACCGATTGGTATGCTCAGTGCTGCTTCATGTCGAACACTAATATGTACACGTATTTGCATTGCTTTTACCGTTCTCTGTAGATCCCACCTTCTCATGCACCTCGATTGATTGGTTACGTACGATGTCTCCATTTTATTGGTCAAACGATCAGTACCCTAATTAAGTATGAAAACAGGAAACCAAAGCCAAAACCCGGATATTTTAGGCAATATAGAAATCCTGACCAGGATGTGTCCCGGGAAAATGGCACATTTGGTCACCCTACCCACTGAGAAACCTGATCAAAGTGCTCTAGTTATTGGGGATTCTATTGTACGGAACGTGAAAATAGAGACACCAGCCTCCATAGTTTAACGTTTACCGGGAGCCAGAGCGCCTGACATCTTGGCAAATTTAAAGTGCTGGCTAATGCTAAACATAAATACAGTAAGATTTTTATTCATGCCGGCGCTGATGATGTTCAACTTCGCCAGTCGGAGATCACTAAAAATAACATTAAAGACGTGTGAACTTGCAAGTACGACGCCAGACACTATAATATGCTGTGGTCCTCTCCCTGCTTACCGTGGTGATGAGATACACAGCAGACTGTCAAGACAGGAAGAAGACAGACTGTTGTCTGATGTTTAACAAATAATACACAGATGTAATACAGATAAACTAATGATAAAGCTTGGCTTATTAAATATCAGGTCCCTTACTACGAAAGCACTTTTTGTAAATAATATGATCACTGATCATAACCTAGATGTGCTCTGCTTGACAGAAACCTGGCTAAAACCTGATGATTACATTATTTTAAATGAGTTTTCCCCCTCAAGATTACTGTTATAAACATGAGCCACATCCAAAAGGTAAAGGGGGAGGTGTTGCTTCAGTTTATAACAATGTTTTCAGTATTTCTCAGAGGGCGGGCTACAAGTATAACTCGTTTGAAGTAATGGTGCATATATAACATTATCCAGAGAAACACGTTAATGATAAATCCCCTGTGATGTTTGTACTGGCTACTGTATACATGACACCAGGGCACCATACAGACTTTATCAAAGAATGTGCTGATTTTATATCCGAGTTGGTGTTGGCTGCAGATAAAGTTTTAATTGTTGGTGATTTTAATATCCATGTTGATAAAAAAGATGCATTGGGATCAGCATTCATAGACATTCTGAACTCTGCTGTCACATGGAATTGATGTTGATGGTGTTGAAATTATGCAGCCAAGTGATGATATCTCAGATCGTTATTTAGTCTTGTGCAAACTTCATATAGCTAAAACTGTAAATTATATTCCTTGTTACAAGTATGGTAGAACATCATTTCTACCACAAAAGACTGCTTTGTAAGTAATCTTCCTGATTTATCCCAATTCCTTAGCATTTCCAAAACCTCAGAACAACTTGATGATGTAACAGAAACTATGGACTCTCTCTTTTCTAGCATTCTAGATACAGTTGCTCCTTTACGCTTTATGGAAAATTAAGGAAAACAGTCTGACACCATGGTATAATGAGCACACTCACACCCTAAAGAGAGCAGCATGGAAAATGGAGCGCAGCTGGAGGAAAACAAAACTAGAGGTATTTCGTATTACTTGGTGGGAAAGTAACCTAGCAGAATACATAGTCGATTTAAAAAAAAAAAAAACTGGATGACGTGTAATTTCTTACTGCTAAATTCTGAAAAAAAAAAACAGAGGTGTTAATTATAGGACCTAAAAACTCTGCATGTAATAACCTAGAACCTTGTCTAAGACTTGATGGCTGCTCTGTCAATACATCGTCAGCAGTTAGGAACCCAGGTGTGCTATTTGATGGCAATCTTTCCTTAGAAAACCATGTTTCTAGCATTTGTAAAACTGCATTTTTTCATCTCAAAAGAGGTCCGTTTAACTGGACCTCTTTAACAGTCCAGTTAAATGAAATGAACAAAGCTAAAATAACCTCAACATTAACAACAACATTGAAATAAGAGTGCATCCATTTTACATGCATCGGGCTGATAGGTCAACCATGATTTCTCTGTCAGTCAGATGCAATTAAAATCACTTTTTCTGTGTGCGTGCTTTGGATGTGAGAGCACATGGATGAAGAAACAACATAGTCTATGTATGACTGGATGATTTATTCATATCCAAAATAGTGATGTTAAAAAGTATTAAACTTGATAACCAGCCCTATTGTTGCACAGACTGTCAGTGGCAGGGCAGAAGTCTCTTAGATCTCATTAAAAATATCTTAATTTGTGTTGTATTTAAGCATTTACATGCTCAAGTTTTTATTTATTTTTTTCCTGTTGAAGATTATTTCAGGTCCATCAATTTCAATCAAATCAAAATGTTCAGTGGAGCTCGGTTGGATTGATTGTTGTGTTTTACATACAGGCCTTTACAGTATATTTACGATTAAGCCATTAATCTGATTATAGACAGATTATTGGGGTGCATGTAAACATGGCTGTAATACGTTTGCTTGGACAAAAATCTATTCTGAAATCTACTCCTTTATATAGTACACTTATACTGTTTTCAGTTTTATTACAGATAGAAAATTGTTGTCTGGATTTGTCTAAATTGTTGTGAGTGCTCAAAAGTGTTAATAGATTGATGTTTTTATTTCATTTATTTATTTAATTCTTAAGACAAATGTTGCAGTAAAAATACAATACTAAAACATTCTACCATTTGTTGGCTTATATTTAGGCGTACATTTTTGCCAACTAGATGAATAAATATACAATGTATAGATATAACTATTTTTGAGAAATTAATATAAATTGTCAATCTAATGTAATAATTCAGATATCTGTAACTTAGTCTGATTTACATTCATATTACATACATTTCACTTCAAAGAAGAACAAACTAGTGTATTGTTTGCTTCGCTAGATTTCAGTACAGTCCACTTCTTCTGGAAGACTTTCCTGTTGGGTTGCGTCCTCCATGTCAGTGTGATGTCCTCACCGCTCAGCGTCTGCTTTAACTAAACACAGAAACAGCCTTCAGGTACTCAATACGTTACAAAATTAATTTTAGTCAGATGAGTATTATAAAATCCACCTTGCTTAAGACGAGCACCTTCAGTTTAGCTTCATCCACATTCTCAGCAGCTTTCACCTGCACTCGGATCACCTGCCTCTTCCTCTTGACTGTGGGAAAAGCACATATTGTGTATTTTATCCGATTTTATTCTTACTTTATGAGCATGTAATTCAGGGATTCCCAAACCTTTTGTCAGCCAAACCCCTTTGACCAAAAATCAGAAACATTTGCTTATATCTGCCCCTGAGATTTTAATTTGAGATAAGTGATTTTGGCTAAACATTTTTGTTGTTGTTGTTGTTGTTGAATTATAGACATTTCATTTTTTAAAGTTATTTAGACGTGCTTTTTGATTACCAACATTTAATTTAACCATTAAAATGGAATCCAGAAAAATCCGAATGGAGATAAAATAAAATAAAATAAAATAAAATTAGAATTCTTGAAAAAAATTTTTTTAATTAAATCAAATTGATTTCATAGGGCCTTACAACACCCTCAAAAATCCTGTGCAAACTGAAGTTCGTGAAACACTGATATTGATAATAAATTGTCACATTTTCCTATTCAGTTTTTGTCAACAAATTATTGTACACAATAGTTCAGATCAGACCTACCAGTGTTACAGTAGAAGTAATGCATATTTGTGCAATATCTGTCATCAAATACACGATAATAATTATCTGCACCAGCACAGTTTTCGTTCCACTTAGTAAATGTCTGAGTAGTGAGTTTGGTTGAGGAAGTGACATTGGTCTGATCTGACCACTTCCAAGTGTCTCTGTACAATCCGATCCAGACCGGAACCCCCAAACTATATATCAACTTGATAATCTGGTCATTGTCCTCTTGACTCCGAATGCTAGCCAGGTCTGTATAATGACGTCTGCAGTACTTCTGAGCATCAGTCCATGTATTTTGGGTCTTGCTCAAAACCATTTTCTCTGTTGCATTTGTGCTTCCTGTGAAAATTCAAAAATAGAGTCAAGACATTAAAGCCAAATTAATTTTGTGTGAGCCTGTTAAACCTGCTTCAAGAAGAAACTTTTAAAACATACTTCAATAATCTTTGATTTACAACTTTAAATAAATATTTTTACAGTGCAGATTTGAAATGACAATGAGAGTCAATAATTTTTACTGAATTTTTGGGTGAACTATCCCTTTAATTCTTTATTCTGAGAATCATTTATTTCAGAATTTTCTGTACCAAAATAAAGCTATTTTTGTGTACTGAATGCTTGTGAAATTTATAATTTAAGTTATAGTTTAAGTTTATGACAGGGTAAATTTAGTCAACTAAAAAAGCATTAATCTCTCCACTCACACAAGTATGTGCACTCTCAGATATACACTGCTCTCGCTCAGAGAGTGTGTGTGCACTTAAAACGTGTCTGTTGCAATCATATACATTTTTTTAATTTGTTTCTTTAGATAAATTGCTCAGAGGGGTTTGACCAACCAGTTAGACAGACTACAGGTTAATTTATTTGTAAAAATCATCCAAGCACCCCAATCCCAGCCATTTCTAATATACATTTGGTTAATATTGCTATTATATTGTAAAGAAATTGCAGATCCATCTATGATTGTCAAAAGAATTCCAGGTGCAGTTCTCTCTCAGCCAATTAGATTTAATGTAGCATTTTCATCGGCCAGTCGTGAAAGTCTGATTGGTTGATAACTTTTGACAACGTCCAGGTCCAAAAAGAATTAATTTCTAGTGCAACGGAGAGATTTTGAATGCACAGGACACAGTTTGAGTGCGCACACTTTGAGCGAGAGGAGAGATTTGTGATTGCCACGAACACATGTGCAGAGAGCAGAGAATTGCACTGGCACATCATATTAATGTAATTTTGCGCTACAACAGTGCACTCTTGACATTTGTCAGTAAAATAACGCAATATTACATATCCCATGCTTTTGTTTTCTTTGTTGTAAGATGGTAGAGAACGATGCAACCAGAAATGTTTTTCGTGCACACATGATACTCTGTTTATTTTTTATTTTTGCTGAGGTCCTTTTAGGGGCTCCATATAAAACAACTAAACCTAAAAGAAATAAAAATTAATAAAAGGTAGGTATTTAAACAGGGCTTGACATTAAGCTCATCATTTGCTTGTCCTTTTGACAAATATATTGGTCGTTAACTTGTCCGAATAAAAAAAGTTTCTTATCTGAGGGAAAAACATTGTCAAAACGCTAAATTTTATCAATAAATTCAGTTAGAATAATAAGGCACTGTAGGGCTGTTACCATTCAAATTAAATCTGTATCAAAAAAATGCTATGATACTTTTAAATATGAAACGAAACCACCAGTAGGTGGCAGCAAGACACTCCTGTCTTATAGAGTGAGTCATCCAGTCATTCATTCAATTGATTCATGTGATTCATTCACTGATTTGTTCAAAAACGCTTAATGATTCTGTAAGGAAAACCGCTGTGTGTTTGGAAATAGCATCAGTTCTGCTGTAGCTTAGTTTGGAAGTATTTTCAAAAGTTTTGGGGCTTCTCTATTTTTTTGTTATTGACATTTTAATCAGGCTACTTACCCAGTGGAGCAAATAAAATTTTCACTTGCCCTTTCCAAAAAAATCCACTTGTCCTGGACAAGTGTTAAAGTCGAGCCCTTGTATATAGACATTTACAAATTACAAAATTATAACTAAAATAAAATCACAACAGAAAATTTAACAACTAAACAAGCTATAACAGCATCTCAGTTACAGCAAAATAACACTGGTATATGACACAAATTTTTACTTCACCCACCCTAATGTCATTATATTACTACTACTTGTCCACTTGATCCTATCCCCACTTAGCTCCGTCAGGCCATTTCTTCTTCAGTAATACCTTCACTTACTCACATTATCAACACCTCACTTCACTCTGGTACATTTCCCACAGCATTTAAGCAGGCTCGGTTAACCCCACTGCTTAAGAAACCATCTCTAAATCCAGCACATTCATTGCAAAGACACTTGAGCGAGTTGTGTTCAACCAACTCTCTATGTTTCTTGTACAGAACAACCTCCTGGACAGCAACTAATCTGGCTTCAAAAGCCACTCAACTGTGACTGCCCTGCTCTTGGTTACTGAAGCCCTGTGACTGATGAGAGCAGCTTCCAAATCCTCAGTACTCATCTTGCTGGATCTGTCTGCTGCTTTTGACACAGTTAATCACCAGACACTACTGTCCACCCTCAGAAAGATGAGCATCTCTGGAACTGCACTCCTGTGGTTTAAGTCCTACCTCTCAGGTAGGTCCTTCAGGGTGTCTTGGAGGGGTGAGGTTTTTAAGTCACAACTTCTTGCTACAGGGGTTCCTCAAGGCTCAGTGCTTGGACCACTTCTCTTCTCCATCTACATGGCGTCATTAGGATCTGTCATTCAGAAGCATGGCTTTTCTTATCACTGCTATGCTGATGACACTCAACTCTACTTCTCATTCCAACCAGATGATCCGACGGTAGCTGCTCGCATTGCAGCCTGTCTGAGAGACATTTCTAGCTGGATGAAGGACCATCACCTTCAGTTCAACCTTACTAAGACAGAATGGCTTGTGGTCCCAGCTAACCCATAATTTTTATCACAGCTACTCTATACAGCTGGGTTCGTCAACCATAACTCCTTCCAGGACAGCCAGAAACCTAGGAGTTGTGATCGATCTTCAGTTACGCTTCACAGACCATATTGCCACAATGACCCTGTCCTGCAGATTTGCCTTATTCAACATTAGGAAGATCAAACCTTTCCTGTCAGAGCGAGCCACACAACTTCTTGTCAAAGTTCTTGATCTCTCCAGACTGGACTATTGTAATGCTCTCTTGTCAGGCCTTCCTGCATGTTCTATCAAGCCTCTGCAACTGATCCAGAATGCAGCAGTGAGAGTTGTCTTCAATGAGCCAAAAATAGCTCATGTTACTTCTCTCCTCATCGGGTGACACTGGCTACCAGTTGCCGCTCGCATCAAATTCAAGGTACTGATGTTTGCCTACAAGACGACCACTGGCACGGCACCAATATACCTAAACTCACTAGTTCAAACTTATGTGCCCTCCAGAAGCTTGCGTTGTGCAAGTGAATGGCGTCTTGTGGCGCCATCCCAAAGAGGTTCAAAATCACTCTCACGGACCTTTTCCTGGACTGTGCCCAGCTGGTGGAATGACCTCCCAATCTCAATTCGAACATCTGAGTCTTTACTCATCTTCAAAAAACATCTAAAGACATATCTTTTTCGCCAGCACTTGACCAACTAATACTAGTACTTACCTTTTCTTTTCTATTCTATTCTATTCTTGAAAAAAAAAAAGACATAGTTATGTGTTCTGTGCTAGACTAACTGAGACTTGTCATGGCACTTGTATACTGTTGTTGTTCTCTCACTGGTCTGATTGCTTCTATTGTTCTCATTTGTAAATCACTTTGGATAAAAGCATCTGCTAAATGATTAAATGTAAATATTGGTGTCTTCATTCATACACTGAATTCATGAGTATCAATAAAGAGTGATTATATGTGTTTCTTACCATCGTAACACACAAAATATCTTAAGTCTGTGCAGTAGAAATCAAGCCAGTTTCCATCGAAAGTTATGGTGACGCACTCCTGTCCCATACCGTAGTTATCTGGCTGGGCAAGACCCCAGGACTCAAACACCAGACTTTCTTCGTTATAAGACCAGCGCCAGCTGTTGATGTCATTAAATAGTCCAATCCAGGCAAAGCCATAAAACTGTTGTTCCCCTGCAGCTTCTTTCAGACTTGTCCAGTCTTCATCAGTCTGAATGGTGGCCAGATCATAATGATGTGTCCTGCAGTAATTCTGTGCATCTTCCCACGTCTTTAACTGCTTGTATAGAATATACTCTTGTGGTTTACACAGAGTTAATGACAAGAGTCCTGGCAAGAAAATACAGTGGTTTTAGTTTTTTTTCTACTAAAAGTTTCCTGTTGGCTGGCTGTAATTGTCACAGTCACCTTGTTTTTATTATGACACCTATAGTTTGTTTGGTCATTGTTGAACGAGAACTTGTCAAGTGAGTTTGTCTTTGGTTTTGCATGTTTCAATAAAGAAATTTCAGTTACTGTGGCATTTTTGTCATAAAAGCATTGGTCAAATATTGGAAAAGCTATTTAATCTGAATATTTAAATATATAGTAGTTTGGATTAAAAAGGATTTTAATTTTGATATTGTTCTTCAACTATCAGTGCATTGCTGGTTAAAAAGTTCATTATTATAAACTTCATCACAAGTAATGAAAATGACATTTTCATAAGTGCATTACACATTATGTATTTTATGTATTTTAAAAAGGTATTTCAATAATATATTTTTTTGATCCAGTCATTAGTTAAGTTATTTTAAAGGCTTTTTCTTTTAAATTATTTTACTGTCTTTAAAATGAAAGCATGCTATATAATTCTTCCTTTGAGTTTATTACTCGACTAATCTTCATAATAATCAGCTGTCAGTGACAGTACTTATCCAAACATCTCTTTTATTGCTTTTATAAGTCATATTTATTTGACTGTTTGTTCCAGATGCTTTCTTTAATTATTCATTGATAGTAGACAATCTGACTTAATATTGAGTTGATTACACTAAGCTTGTTTCTCCTTGCACTCACTTAGGAGTGTGCGATAATGTCAAAAAAAATATCTCTTTTTTTTTTGGAGTTTTGTTGATAATGATAATCAGATGATATTTTGCTGGTACTTCGGTAGGTTTAGGACTGCCATGGACAGCTGACTCCCAAAGCTTCTGATATTCTTCATATTCTCTGTGGTCATTAGTTCCCTTTCAGTCGGTCACTCTTGATGTCACTTTGGTGACCGACAAATTGGGATCTCACTTTGAGTGTAAACTAAACGAGCCAATGCACATTGGCATGCGATAATTGCATCCAGCTGCCGCTGATCTAAGCGTGAGCATAAAAAGGCAGCAGGTGCAGCGCATACCAGCCTTTCGCTGAGGAGCCGAGAAACAACATCGTTCGGCTCCTACCAAACTGCTACATGTGTGACGAGTTCAGTGTGTTCTAGGGAGCTTCTTGTGTTGGCAAGCTGCATTTCAGCAGTGGTCGTTCCTGTGGGGAGTGGGTTGTGCACTTCAGGATGTACTACCCCCTGTCGTGCTGCAAACGGCCATTTTCTCTGCGCGTCTCAGCACCTAAAAGAGCATTTCCCTGAAAGAGCCTATTTCTCTAAAAGACCATATCTTACATATCTTTGTAAAGATGACAGATCATCTTTTTAAAGATGCCGTTTCAACTGTGCGTTTCTGGATGCGGTTGTTACCTGGCGCCAGCATATGGACACGATCACTGCTTCACATGTCTGGGCATTAAACACGCTGAGGTGGCATTCACGGATGAGTCATGTTTCCATTGCGGGAAGATGACCATCTTGGAGCTACAGGCCAGGCTCCATTGTCTCTGCCACGATCTAGTGCTTGTCCTGGTGGCTGCAAGTCGAGGGCTATTTCCACCAGTAGCACGGGCGGTTTGAGGGTTACAGTAGTGGCAAACCCCTCAGGGAACCAACCCTCCGGGGACCAATGCTCCTCTAGTGCTTCGCAATCAGTTGAGCCACCAAAGGAACGTGTTGGGCCCTCTTCAAAGAGCGTACCAGTGGTATAATTCAGGGCTACTCCTGATGACCGAATGCCGATCACTGCATCGGAGGGAGGGTTCGGAGGGTTTCTCGGGGTGGCTCACGCTGGTTCTCAGCACCCCGCCTGATGGAGCTCACCAGGTCATGGTTGGCAACTTTTACTCCCAGAAACCGATCTTCTGGTTCCTCCTTCCTTACCACCCTCAACGGTGGTGCAGCTAGGGGGTATACGGGGGTCCCCCTGGTGTAGCGGTCGTGCGTCCCCTTGCGGGTCTGTAGGTACTTGTCTGGCCTGTCCGGCGATGCTTATACAGCCTGTTGAAAAGATGCATCTGCCTTACACACTACGGCGTTACTGCAAGTTCATCAGGCCAAGGCACTGAAGGACCTGCACGAGGGTGGTCACGATCCAGAAGTTCTGAAATAGCTCTGAACCGCTACTGACCTCGCGCTTCGAGCGACGAATGTCACTGAGTGTTCTCAGGGTGGTGTGATGTCCACACTTGTGGTCCAGGAGCACCATCTCTGGCTGTGTCTGGTCGATATGAGGGACGCAGACAAAGTTTGATTCCTTATTGCCCCTGTGACCCAGACCGGCTTCTTCGGGAGTGCGGTCGAGAGCCTGGCCCAGCAGCTTTTGGCTGCACAGAAGCAGATTGAGGTGGTTCGTCACACCCTGGCGGGCAGCTGCTGCCTCCACCCATCTGCCGGCCGCAACAGCCCAGGCTGCTTGTCGCTGAGGGCGGCCCCCTGCGTCCACTCCCGCATCACATCCGCAGGAACCTCCAGCAAGCTGCGCCATTGAGCTGGAATTAGGCAGGCCGCCCCACTCATCCTGGCCCCCGTCAAACCTGGCGGTGAGAGGAAGAGCAAGAGGCCCCAGGACAGGCGACCCAGAGGAGGAGGAAACTGCTCTTTGGGGGATGGTGAAGGCACCTCTCCCTCCCCCAGAGGAGGGCCGGGTGGAGAATCTGGAAAATCTCGACAAGAGAGCAGTTTTCTCTGTCCCTGGGTGCCAGGTGGAGTGTATGGTCATGGACAGACCAACACCGGACCACACTCATCCTCCTCCATCACCAGCAGGCAGCAGCGGGTGGTTTGAGAGCATCAACAAAGGACCTACTCACGCACCCTTTGCCAATCTGTGGAACCAGGTAAGCGTTGCACTGCACAATCAGACGCCTCTCCAGTTTGCTATCACGAGCCGCCCGGGTTGGGTCCCTGCATTCCACCTTGCTGCCCCACTGCGGGTACGGTGGTGGTTCTGTTGGTCCCGCTTGCACGGTGCCTGCTGGCACTACCCAGCCCATCTCGCTTGCTTCTGCAGGACCATCAGCCTCAGCTATGCGATTCAGTTTGCCCGGTGTCCCCCCAAGTTCAGTGGCATCCGCTTCCGATGCTATTGTCTTGCGTCTGGAGATCACAGTCCTACTGGCAAAAGATGCAATAGAGCCGGTCCCTCCAGCCAATATGAATACGGGGTTTTACAGCCCCTACTTCATTGTACCCAAGAAAGGTGGTGGATTACGACCAATGATTGGCTCATACTTGCACACTCTCGGGATCAATTGTGCAAGCACGGGAACCTGGTGCTCCGGCAAGAAAGTGTGGAGGATTACGAGAAACCAATGATTGTGGCTCCCATGGACAAAAGATGCGACGGCTCAGGATTGTGCGACCCATAGGAGGAGGAAACTGCTCTTTGGGGGAACTGGTGAAGCCTCCAATCTCCCATCCCCCAGAGCGGAGCCGGTGTGGAGAATCTGGAAAATCTCGACAAGAGAGCAGTTTTCTCTGTCCCTGGGTCCCAGAGGGCATGAAGAGTCATGGACAGACCAACACCGGACCACACTCATCCTCCTCCATCACCAGCAGGCAGCAGCGGGTGGTTTGAGAGCATCAACAAAGGACCTACTCACGCACCCTTTGCCAATCTGTGGAACCAGGTAAGCGTTGCACTGCACAATCAGACGCCTCTCCAGTTTGCTCACGAGCCGCCCGGGTTGGGTCCCTGCATTCCACCTTGCTGCCCCACTGCGGGTACGGTGGTGGTTCTGTTGGTCCCGCTTGCACGGTGCCTGCTGGCACTACCCAGCCCATCTCGCTTTGCTTCTGCAGGACCATCAGCCTCAGCTATGCGATTCAGTTTGCCCGGTGTCCCCCCAAGTTCAGTGGCATCCGCTTCCGATGCTATTGTCTTGCGTCTGGAGATCACAGTCCTACTGGCAAAAGATGAGGTCCCTGTGTTCCACCTCGCTGATATTATTAATGTGTTTTGGTGGTCCTGCTTGTTTGTATGGAGGATGGGTGGTGGATTAGGGCCAGTGATTGGATGATATTTTTGCACACTCTCGGGATCAATTGTGCAAGCACGGGAACCTGGTGCTCCGGCACCTCAGCCAGTTGGGTCATCGGGTCAACTGGAAAAAGAGCAAACTCTCCCCTATGCAAAGGATCTCTTTTCTTGGTATGGAGTTGGATTTGGTCGAACAGACAGCATGCCTCACAGAGGAACGTGCGCGGTTGGTGCTGAGCTGCTTGAATTTGTTCAAGGGCAGGACAGCGGTCCCACTGAAACTATTTCAGAGGCTCCTTGGGCATAAGGCAGCTGCACCTACACCGCTGGGGCTATTGCATATGAGACTGATGCTACTAATACAAACTAATGCTCCTCGCGACAGCCCCTGGCAGATTCCTCTGAGGAAGGATCTACTGACTCTGAGATGGGGCACCCTGTAGCACCCATGTCCAGACCTCTGGAAACTTCATGTATGGTTCCTGGATGGGACACGGAGGTTCTTGGTGACCTACCCTGAGAGGTAGTGGACACCATCACTTCAAGACATAATAACTGGCCTCCATCAAGAGGCCAAGCTCTGTACTGTCCGAGCCTTGAGATGGTACGTAGATCGAACACAAAGCTTAACAGTGAATGGTCTTCTTATTGTGGTCCCTGGCCTACACCAAAAAGGGGCTCGGGCGGCTCCCACAGGACACTGGAAGGGGCAGCATCCATGACGCTTTGGTAGGGATCCCGATTTGTCGGTCACTGATGTAATATCGAGAGTGACCGATTGAAAGGGAATGTTTCGGTTACTTATGTAATCCTCGTTCCCTGAACGATGGAATGGAGACGTCCTATCACCACAGCTGCTGTACCACCACTGAGCGGCCGGGTCACCTGCTCGGCTCCTCAGCGAAAACCTGGTATGCACTGCACCTGCTGCCTTTTTATGTTCATGCTGTAATCAGCGGCAGCTGGATGCAATAATCGCATGCCAATGTGCATTGGCTTGTTTAGTTTACACTCAAAGTAGATTGGTCTCTCTAAGCGAGATCCCAATTCGTCGGTCACTGATGTGACGTCTCTGTTCCCTCCTTCAGGGAGCAAGGGTTACGTGCGTGACAGAGACATTTTCAGCAATAACAGAAATGTCCATTTCCAATGAGTTTAATTTTATTTTTACATTTTTATGGGCATTTTTACCTTTGTAAGTTTTTTTCCCCTAACTTAATTAAATTTATGCATTATCTTTTGTGTCAAATTATGACTCAGTAAATTAAATTTGAATATTAATATAAACTGTAGGGCTATTACCAATCAAATTACATTAGTATTGTCTTTGGAATGCAGAGGTGGCACAGAATCTGCATCTGAAGTGTCATTTAGATTAATTTACACTATTAGACGCATTTGACCTGCAGTTACAAATCCATAAATAATGGTTTGAGTAATGCTCATTAATGTTTTGTTTTAAAAACAACATCTTGAATACTGATATTTGAAATGATTTGAATAAATAGAGAGAGAGAGGGGGGGGGTATACTTAAAATGTACAATTAAAATCTCCAGAAGAGGTGGTAAGTCACTGCATGAATGAGTTATTGAACAGATTCCTTCAAACGGTTGATTCCTTCAGTAACGAAACACCATTGTGTAGGGGTGGGTGATATGACCAAAATCTTGTATCATGATACAAGTAATTTTTAGGGGTGTAGCGATTCACTAGTTTTCTTAATGCACTGATTACAAACCCCGATTATGCATATATATCAATCTTTAAACATGGATTTTGAATCGTGAATCGTCGATTTCGGACAGTAATCGATTTAAAACACTAAGAATCGAATGAATCGCGATTTCTATAGTGATTCAATGCTTTGAAATTATACAGTATACTCATTAAATTACTACAAGCACAAATGAATGGAGACCTTGAACAGTGTTCTTGCCTCGCATCTCTCCTTCACCCGCTGCACTACTACAGGATTGCGCTCGCGCTCCGTTCATCTCACTGACACATTTTTTGAGAAGCTGATGTGTGATCTGTCCTTAGTACTCATGGCCAGTTATGCTAAAGTGACATAGTTTTGCTTTTCTGTAGTTTTTCAATGGCTCTCGGTCATACCGACTACATTAGCCTACCTGAGCAGTCGAAGGCTGCACATCAAAAATATAAGTGTCTAAAGCATACGCAAAGTTCCATTGAATGATAAATGTGTTTTAACTAGTGGTCAACTGATATATATTAATTTGTTTGTTAATTATGAATTTTATCTTTAACCTTCAGTAAGCAGCAGTAATTAATTATGTGAATTAAATATCAAATTAAACATAACAGATTAAACGAAAATGCTTTTTGTTTTTCATTCTGATGGATGGCTGGGCAGAAAACAAATCCCCTGTGGCATTATTTTACGGAACCATCACCAGGGAATGCAAAATGTAACATCTGCAATGACACAGTAAAAATGGGAGCTGCAACAGGACAGAAATAAAAAAACACCTTCAGCATGTGGAGTTACCTTAAATATCGCCATGCATCTGTGTATGAGGAAGCACAGAAGAAAAGAGATGCTGCTTCTAGCTCTGCCTCAGTGAGCAAAGTCCAGACAACACTCACACACATTTTTAATACTCAAAGAAAATGGCAAAACTCTGGTCCCAGGTCAAAAGTTATTGACACATTAATAACAGAGATGATTGCCACAGACAATCAGCCTTTTACTGTGGTTTCAGATGTTGGCTTTCAATGGTTGTTGGCTGTGACTGAGCCAAGATATACCCTGAAAAGCAAAAAGTACTACCGCACAGACATGCTTGACAGTGTGCACAAAAAAAAATAAAAAATAAATTGATTGCACCGGAGAATTCTGGCTCCCATTTAGCTTTCACCATAAACTGTTGGGCTGGGGATGCTGAATCTCTGATGAGTCTCACCTGTCATTTTATTGACAAGAACTGGGAAAGAAAACAAGTCATTTTTAATGTTAAGGCCATGTTCGGCTCTCATACTGGGGAATATATTAGCCAGATGTTTCTCAACATGCTCGACCAGTGGCAAATTTCATGAGAAAGAGTAGTGCTTGTGCTCAGAGATGGTGGTGCAAATGTTGTGAAAGGCATGCAACTGGCAGAAATGCCCGACTTCAGCTGCTGTGCTCATACCTGCAACTTGTAGTGAATGATGGCATCAGCAGCCAGAGAGTGGCTGGGGATATCATTGCTAAGTTGAGGACATGTGCAACACACTTCAATCACTCTGTGTTAGCAAAGCAACATCTGAGGCCCGTACAAGAAGAATAATGCCATAATTCAAGCTGTGCTAACATGGTGGACCTCCACTCTGCACATGCTGCAAAGAATGTTGGAGCAGAAGCATGCACTGAGTGTTTATGCAGGGGAAAATTTCATGCCCAACTGCAGATCAATGCGATATAATTTCAAGTCTGGTAGAGACACTGGGTCCCACTGAAGAAGTCACCCTTGAAATGAGCAAAGCTGAAGCATCTTCCTCATGCATTATTCCAAGCATTGCTGTGCTGAAAATTCTCCTTCAAGTAGAGGGTCCCACAATGAGAGGAATTCAAACACTGAGGCAGACAATGCAACAGAGCTTTGAAAAAAGGTTTTCCAAAATGGAAGAAAACAAATGGTGCTGGCAACCCTGCCGGATCCTCGTTTTAAAGCCCATATGTTTACAGCAGCAGACACACTGGATAAAGCCAGAGAGGAAGGCCAAGGACCAACAAGTCCTCTCAATCAATCAAGGAGAGAGGCAAATGAACCCACTAGCATTGTCGATCAAATTTATGCCAACATCCTCAAAGCTCAAGCTGCTCCAGAAGCGAGAGTGAACATCAGAGAAGAACTGAACCTTTACCTCAGGGAGCCAGTTATTGACAGAAAGAGTGGTCTATCACTGGAATGAGTCACGACTGAGTCTCCTTGCACCATTGGCAAGGAAATATCACTGTCCTCCGCACTCCTCAGTTCCAAGTGAAAGAGTATTTATTGAGGTTGGGGCCATTTATGAAAAGAAGAGGAGCAGGCTCACTGGAGAAAATGCAAAGAAACTTTGTTTCCTGCATTACAACTTGCCATTGTTAAACTGGGACTACTAATTAAAGGGACCGGTAATGCTGTGAGCACTTTAGTCTACTTTTGTTGTGAAAAGAGTTGAGTTTGTGTTAACCAAAAAAAGTCAACTTCCCCAAAGCATTTATTTATTTAAATGCCAAATTGCATTTGTTGACATTTTGTTTGTTTAGGTGTTTCGCCATTTATTTATGTAAATGTTGCAGCAGACAGAAGAAGCTGCACAAAATGTATATTGATTGACGTTTTGGTATGATTTGAATTATGTTAATTTAAGTGTTACCTCATTTGTTTACATTTCGTTTAGGTTTTCTAAATATTTTTGTAGATGTTTCAGCAACAAGAAGGAAAGGTTGCACTAAACCTTTTTCAGTTAAGGGTTACCTCTGTTGTTTACATTCTAAGTGTTTAAGTTAAGTTTAAGCAATAAATATTTCTTTATTTTTGTAGATGTTTCAGCAAAAGAAAAGGAAATACTACACTAAATGCTACTTCAAAGGTTTACATTTTTAGTTTATGTTTTAATATATATTTATGCATAATAAATGTTTATTTAGTTTCACCAATTTTCTGCATTTCTCTCATTTACTGTTATCACATATATATCGGCCTCATATCGGCCAATCGGCCAGATCGATTTCTCAATATCGGCACTGGCCATTAAAAATCCAATATCGGTCAACCACTAGTTTTAACAATGTCATTGAACCAAATGTACAAAGGAAACTGTTAAAATATCCAGCATTAACAATAACCTTGAAATAAGAGCACAAGGTTTATCTGATAATCAGATGAATGAAAATAGTGTTTGTTGCCATAGCAAACAGACATCGCCGATGGAGAGGAAAAGTTAAATACTATAGGATTTTATTTTATGAAAATGAGACAAAGAAGTTTTTGCACTAAAAGAAAAGTGATCTTGTGCTCATAGAACTCAAGACGTGTCAGGCTATATCTGCAGCTAAGCTGTATAAAAAGCAGAATGAACAGAAACGTTAAGACAATAAATACATACAATTTATGAATGATGCAGTGCTAATTGACATATACTTTATAGTTTCTGTACTGTAATAAATTATATTTTCTACTTTATTCTGTGCAGAAAATGTAAATAATTGTTTATAGTATAAAACAATCATAAAATTTCTATTAGGAAAAAAAATCATAGATTACAAATGATTGATCATTGTCCAGCTGTGTATTTGATTTCTTATAGCAAATTCAAAGTAAGAGATAAGAAAATAATTATTTGAAAAAAAAAAATAATAACAATAAATAAATGATAATAATAATACATACATACATACATACTAAATAATAATAATAAAATTATTGTATTTTACATTTCTGTCACTTCTGAAATTATGGCTACGCCCCGGTGTGACAAAATGTTAGCATATACATAATACTTTTAAAGCACTTTTTTAAAATCTTGTCTTACTTAAATTTCTACATATGCCATGTCATGCCGTAGCATCATTAAATTAGCATCTAACAATGGACAAAAGTGTTTTTTTTTCTCTAACCTATGGTTCTGTAACCATAAAAGCCGCTGTGAAATTTGCCCCCTGAATAAGCATTTAAAGAATTCAGGGGAAGCATTTAAATAATCCTGTGAATGCACTTAAAAAATGCAGAATCAAATCGTTAATCAAATCGAATTTAATTGTGAATCGAACCGAATTGAATCGTTCTGAATTTGCAAAACTTGTTCTTGAATCTAATTGAAAACCTATGACTTGTGAATTGAATCGATTTGCTGTCTACCCAAAGATTTACAGCCCTAGTAATTTTATATTACGATAATGATATATATCACAATATAGTTATTTTTTTCTTTTAAAAAGTTTTTTATGATATTAAAATCTTTGATAACATAGAATTTTCATAATCCTTGTCACCAATGTCGATATCAAACTAATACAAGAAAATAATACAAAAACAAAAAATTGAAGCTCACTGGAGATAAATAAACAGTCAGTAATGAAATAAGAACAAGAAACTAATTAGAAGCAATAGGACAAAAAAAACTATAAAAAACTATAATAAATAAGAAATATATTGTGTAAATTAAATAGTCTTCACTGTGTAAGTTATATCTATCTATCTATCTATCTGCATAATTATTATCATTATTTATTAATTTATTTATTTTCTTCTTATTCTAGTTACAAAAGTGATTTAGTCAAGAGCAGTGAGAGATTTTCTCTAACTGTTGTTTGATTAACATGTATGGCAGGACAGCTTCCCCTTTAAGACCGATCAAATATACTGTTACACATGCGCTTTCTCTCGCAACGGTTTACGTTCCCTTAACCTCTAAATGACTGTGTTTATGAGGATACTTGCAAAGCCGGGAATTTGGACGCATATGTGTTTGAAGTGTTTATGCAATTGTTCAAAGCCAATAAAGTGACAAAAATGCTCACGAGCACCATTAGCAGCTGATGTGTGGCTGACACACTCCTCTCACACAGAAACAGAGACAGTGCGTGCATATAGCTCTGTTGTTTGTGTTTCACTGACTTAAAATCAGTTGTTTTAAACTAGGGTGACCAAACGTGCCATTTTCCCAGGACATGTCCTGCCCAGGATTTCCAAGCATACTTGGCAATAAAGCTCTTTCTGATTCTGATTCTTTTTCATACTTAATAAAGGTTATGATCATTTGACCAATAACATGCAGACAATGTACGTAATCGACCAATCGTGGTGCGTGAGAAGGTGGGATCTACAGAGAACGGTCAAAGCGATGCAAATACATGTACATATTAGTGTTCGACTTGAAGCAGCACCGAACATACCGATTGGTGTATGACATTAAAGTATCGTGAGAGCGATTCAAAAACATAAGAAGCTACCTGCTCTCTAGAGCTCGAAAGGTACTATGTCATACAACAATTGGTTAGTGCAGCGCAAACAAAGCCAAAACATGTATATTTTAGATATAGAAAACCTGGCCAGGACGTGTCCTGGGAACATGGCACTTTTGGTCACCCTAGATAACATGAATACAGTAGCCTATATGTTAAAACATTCAAATAGATAGTTTAAATTGACAATATTTCACACTATTACAGTGTTTACTGTATTTTTAATTTAAAAAAAAAAATGTAGCCTTGGTGAGCATAAGAGACTTTTCAATTTTTTTTTTTTTTTTTTTTTTTTTTTTTTTTTTTTAAGTATTTTTCTCAACAAAAGCGGCAGAAAAAAAATGTTTGGGAACCACTGGCCTACTTAAACACAATATTTAATTTAATTTAATTCATACAGGCCTACCTCATGTAGCACATTTGCACTTTTTGAGAAAAAAACAATGGCACAATAAAGACTTTTCAGGTCTATGTCCAATCCCTCACTTTTTAGTTATATGAGGTTAAAATATTTTGGCTGTATTTTTGTTTTTTTTCATATTGCAATATAATATCGATATTGCCTGGACAGTGTAAAATATTGTGATATGAATTGTAGATCATATCGCCCACCCCTAGTGCACACCCCCTATGACGTAATCTTCATGGACCAATGGTAGTACGAAGGTGTTTTGCAGCCGGAATAAAGTCTTCTGGGAAGTTCACTTTGGCAAGCCGTTTCGAACTCCCAAAACTAACACAAAACAAACTTCATTTTGGCTGGATTTTGTTCTAAATTATGTCACATCAGTTCGTTCTTCGATTTTGCTTGAAGTATATTGGGGCCTTTATGCAACAGTCGCTGACTGTGCTTTTGTTTGGTTTTTGCGATATACTTGATAATTTCTAAACGCATTTCATTAAAACAACATTTACGATATTACACTAGACAATATATATTGCACACCCCTACTCTCACTCTTGCTTACAAACATTTTTATTACATTTTTATTAAATTATTGTTGTATGTAAGACCGAAAGAATATGTAAACCTAATTTATTTTGTAATGATGTTACATATTTTAATGTTTTTATTTGTTATTTTAATATTTTGCATCATGTTTTACCTGAAAGAAAAAGCAGATGAAGCCAAATTTGGTCCATCACTTTGCCAGTGATTTTTGCTACTGGGGAAAAAACAAAAATAACAACAACAACAACAAAAAAACACAAAAAACAAGGAAACAGTAATTAATTCCCTAATAAACGATCTGCATAGTTGATGAATTGGCATGATTGTTTTTAAAGGTTAAATAATACATATTTGTATAAGAAAAAAAAAGAAAAAAAAAAAACATAAAATGGAAATAATAAGCAATTTTCATTACCAACGTTATGATGTAATTTTAAAAGTGCAGCATAACTACTAATCAATAATTTACATAATTACTAATCATCCCTCATGAATGAAAAAGCACTGACCTCTTAAACTGCGCTTAGAGTGAGATGATGAAAATTTGGCCTTCCTTCAGTGATGGCGAGTTTTCAGGATGTTCCTCAAGTTCTCAATCTTGTGCTCTTTAAATGGGTTTGCTATGCTAAGAAGGGAATTTCACAGTCAGATATGCAAAGTGTTGTTTATCAGAATTTTTGCAGCTCCTCCCTCTGGTGTCTTTTGGTGAATCTTCTGAGGACACTCATTATAATGTAATACCTCGCTATACTTAACGTATTATACATTATACGTGTAAAGTAGGCTAGATGTTACACATTTAGACTCAATCTTTGAATGACAGCCTTTATTAGTGTAATATCCAAGAATATCACAAAGTCACTGTGCCGTGTGTATTTATTAATTAAATGTTGCTTGATTTCGTATCTGCAAATTAATGATCTCAGGTTAATCTCAGCCTGATTGAAGATGTTCATTGCTCGATAGTGCATTAAAACATTAGACTGATGATAGCAGTCATGATTTTCTAAGTAGTTTAAGAGCAAGAGTGTATCTTTCACATCATTTCAACTTGATTAAATAATTGAAATAGATTAAACAGATTGATTTCAGTTTAAATGTCCTTGTGGATCATCCAAATGAAGGATGTGATTCAGGAGTCTATGCAAAACAAACTGCGTCACCTCAGAAAGATTGTACTTCATGTACAAACATTTGCATATGTTTTTATTCAGAAAATCCATTCTCCTTTTAAAATCCTCATCTAAAATTAACTTTCCATGTATGCATTTAGCAGACACTACTGTCCAAACTGACTTCCATTCATTCACTAATCAGTTCTTGCATTTATATTGTGCACTGGTTAATAATATCACATAAACGTTTGGACAAATGCCATGTTTTTTAGGATGTGTCTGGATACAAATCATTAGAAATGTGATTCTTTGTTAGTTTTCAGGACAGCTGTATTTGTGTAAATGTATTATGTGCTTGTGATTAGCAGCGTATGTTTTCAGATCATGCAAAACAGAATTCAGATCATGCAAAATTTAATGCCTTTTTTGACTCTTCAGCAGCTATTTTCCTATGCAAATGCTAGTAGGCATGTGCTTGGCCCTTCTCCTGGAAAATTTAGAGTACAGAAACAACAAAATAATAGCATTTTATGAATAGAGATGTTATATTTTATCCTTTAAAATGATAGACATAATACTATTGATGTTATGATAACGACAAAAAAGCCATACAAGAAAAACAGACCAATAAATTAAGGACAATCAGATTTAAATGAATTTAATAAAGACATTTAGTTGTTCAAAAGTGTGAAATATACAAAGTCAGCTTGTGTGGTTTCTGTGGTTTTATTCAGTATGATAAATGGCGCGGCTTTCATACAAGTGGTGTAAAAGTCTGATATCATATTATTTTCATTTGCATAAATGTGAAAGTAGAAACTGGAATTTTTTTAAATAAAATTAACCTACACACACACACACACACACACACACACACACACACACACACATATATATAATAAAATACATTCTGTAAAATTATTGTGAAGCTACATTAGTGTCAAAACCTTGTAAAATATATTAAGCATATCTCACACATTTCTGGGACTAAATTTTGTTGTTGACCAAAAAGGGTGAATCACTGCTCTTGACTGAATAACTTTTGTAGCTTTAATAATAATTAATCAGTTTATTTGTAATTAGTACAGTAAAGACGATGCATCACTTATTTTTACATTCATATGCATACATACATTGACCTATATATGTTAAGCTATAGATATTAAATATTTGTGTTGTATCAAATCAGGTAAACACCATTACAGTTTATCAGAATAGTGTAGGTTTTTCAGCATGTTTTGGATTGACTTGTTAACTAGGGAAATGAGAGATTGTTTTGCTTCTTTGAATAAAGTGTCCTTGTGAAGGTCAGGATGGAAATTTTTCACAGGCGACTGGGTTATTTGATGTATTTACTGTGTAGCAGTAAATAAATGTTTTAACATAGCCTTATCAGGTTGCATATCTAAAGGTATGGTTCACCCCAAAATGTAAATTTGCTGTTAATTTTCTCATCATCTGGCCATTTAAGATGTAGGTGACTTTTCCCTTGTTCTTTTGACATATAACAGGTCAGTGTACTATAAAACTATAAAAACATCCTGTAATTTTCAGAACTCAAAATGTTTTCATTAGTTCAAACACAGCTTTTATTGAAACCAAGCTCAGAAAACTACTAATTTTGGAATTTGTCACATTATGACATCATTGTGTGATGAACGACCTCCTCTGCAGAAGATCAACATCTGCTTCAACATCGTGCCTCTTTAGGAGAGGACACACTAATGAGACAAACTGTCACGATAAAAGGACCCAGAAGCAAAGGCAAGTCAAACAAGGATTTATTGTCCACAAAAACAAACTTAAGCAGTCTGCCATTCACTGGTCGTGCTCGGCGGTCTCAGAATAGGATACTAACACAGGAGAAATGGAAGCGTAAGCGTAAGTTCTACTAGGAAGACTAAATGTCACGTCACATTACAATTAAGGTCTAGCCAATCGGCTCTCAACACGATGGATATAAAAGCGCACTACTCACATCCTATTGTGTTTGCAGATACTGCCGCTGTCATTTTTGCTCAAACTGTCGTTTAGGCTATTGCCCGATTTTCCCCGGGTTACTTGCAGTTAAGTTCGTCTCCTGCAGACTATTGCGAGTTTGACATTCCTCTCAAGATGCACATTAGATAGTTGGCTTTGGTCTGGTTTCGCAGTGAATGTTTTTGGTCGTTAGTAGTGTTGGATGATACACAGGCTTCAGAGTTTTTCTCGGCAGAGGAAGTGAAACATTGGCGGAGTTCCGAGTGCTTTCCAGTGTTGCCAGGTTTTTTCAAAACCGCCAATTGCTACTCAAAACTATCCCAATCGTGTTTCGAGAAGGGTTCGCTGGAAAAATTAACATTCCAGGCGCTAAATATCACATTATTGGGGTCGCTTCAACTCGCGGACATGTAAAGCAACCCGCAGCAACAGTGTTACAATATCCCAATTCCTCAGAAAAATCGAGGACATGGCAACGCCGGTGCTTTCCGAGCTGTCGCGTCGGCGCTGCTTGGGTCTCTATCAACAAAATATTTCATCTGTACGCTCACGTGAACCTGCACACATGAAATCTCTCTGGGCCTGCTGACGATCTCTTTTGGCATCTTGCCTTCATCAGCCTAAAACTTTATAAGTATCATTTTTGTTTTATGCTCTTGGGCATAAATTTTATTCTCTGCAAGCTTATTTCTCAAACGTTTAAGATAAAGCGGTTGGTGTTGCGTGATGGTTTATCTAGCAGACTAGCACTGCATGATCAAGAAGTTAATCAAACTAATACATTCAATGTTTGGAACAACTCTTTTGTAATGAAGCATTTCGAGTCTCGTTATTAAAGGCTTACAATAGCCTACTGATAAAGATCGTTGCTCGCATTATTCTTTTCTGAAAAACAGGCTATGTTTCGCACACCGTTAAGTTTTTTTTTGTCTTAATCATATGCTTTTGTCTTTGTTTATTCAGTCATTGTTTCATTTGCATCTATCTATAATAATTCTGAATGCCTCGTACAGGAATGGGGTAAGTATTACAACTTAAGTCTTCTGTTGCATAGACCATTTCTGCAAAGAGGTCCTTGCTGTCTATTTCTGCACCAGTGTCCTCTGAATAAAAGCATGAGCGTAAACGGACACGTTTTCTTACATGCTCAAACACTAAAGTGTTCCAATACACAATATATTGACTAACTAAGCATTTTATCATACTTTCGTACAATCCGTGTTCTTTTACTATTCTCAGGATATATTTAAGGCGATTAGCTCTAGCTTAGCTACGTGCATTAGGTTGCGCTGATAACCCTTAATCACTGTTTAAAAAGGATAACACTTAAGATGTTTGGGGTCAGATTGACCCCAAACATTTAAAGAGCGATTGCCTAATGAAATATACTTTTTTTATATATATATATATATATATGGAAAACCATATATCATTTTTTTATTGTTTTTTTTTTTTTTTACCTCTCAACTATACATTTATGCTGTGTTTTTGTGGAAATTTTGAAGTTTTTTACCTATTTACTGCACAATTACATAACTAGGCCATAAATAGGCACATGAAATATGATTTTTTTTTTAAAGAAAAAAATCACTTAAATGATGATCTTAATTAAATCTAAATAGTTTTTGGACATTGCTCTTTGTGTTAGGGATAGAATACTGCCATCTGGAGGTTAGTCGAAAAACTTTTTTTCTTATAGTTAAGGAATTAGATAAGAAAGGAAGTGCAATGACCACATGTATCCAATAGAGGTCCATAGAGACTCATTCATTTTCACTTAATTTTTCTTGATGCTTCAACTTCTCCTCACAACTTTATGATATATATATTTATATATATATATATATATATATATATATATATATATATATATATATATATATATATATATCAACATTTTGAAATACATAAAAAATCTGGTATTTTTGTCAAAGTTAGAGTTTGTTGTTGTTGTCTGATATATTTTGAATGATCTGCTTGTGCAAATTATTATACATACATTTGCAGAAACATTACAAGTCACCACTATGACATGACTGTAATCACATACTATTTATTTCAGAAAATTATTTATCAACAATTATGGAACATGCTTGTTCCATGTTGCATATGTGACATTTTTCAGATTTATGCCAGTTTAGTTGATTTTATTTGCCAATTTCTAAAAAAAAAAAACAGTTTTTTTGTGCATGTTTAGCTAGATTATTTAGGAAAAGTCACAGAGTTTCATGCCCCTGAGATGAAGGTAACACTTTTAAAAAATGAAGGAAAAGTCCAGTGGGGTCAAAATGACCCCAAACAGTGATTAAGGGATAAGCTAGCTGGCGCTCTTTCTGTGTGGTGAGCATTAAAGTATTCCATCTTGGAACTTGCACTCGTAAGGCCTTCTATAGTCTGATGTTTTATGTACTTCCTATCTATAGATTACTTCCTCTCGGATTTTCTCCTAAACTTCCTCAAAGTTTGGACCTGGAGGTTATAATTACTATTCTGTGAGAATTCCAGGGCTGCAGATGCAGAGAACTTTGGCTCTCACCTCATCTTTACACAGGTCACTCTTTGGACTGGCGCTATTATGAAGCAGGCTCTATCAAGCTGATGTATATGGTCATCTTTCAGTTGAGTTCTAGGTAAGAGTCGGCTCGTCTTTAAAGTCCACGTGAACTGGAGGTCGCTGCTGACTTTATTTCAGTGTGGTGATGTTTTTCCAGCTGAAACGGAATATTGAATAGAGGGCATGGTTTTTGTTTGCGCTTCTAGTCTGTCTTTCACTTATCGCAAACTAATGGCTGGAGGGGTGTGTTAAGGATATTCTGCCCATGCTGTCAAACTGACATCATTAGAAAAGGAATGCCATTCCACAGCAGAAGTAAATGTTCAGATTTTGATTAAGGATTACAAAGAAGATTATTTCTTTCTTCTTTTTCAGCGGATTAACTTGCACAGATCGTTTACATCAATACTAGCCATGTGCGCTAGTAAAGTCAATTTTGATTTCACGCAGACTTTAAGTTATAATCGAGGCTTGTTCGGTCTTACCCGGCTGTTGTTGCCTTCACATTACACGGACTGTTGAGGCACTTTGCATAACTCTGCTATGGTGGTCATCAGGGACGTTGTCTATTACAGTTTATGAAGTTTGGCCTATTGTGGCCTTCACGTCACAGAGACTTCGCTTAAATTGAGTATCTCTTTTTATGGTCATGCTGATCTGGCTCATTTTCTATTTTTTTTTTGGGGGGGGGAGATTAGGTTTCCTCTGCAGTTTCAGGCAGTTAGATGGAGTTTTATCAAGAGTGCGCAGGAGTCTAGCCTAAAGAATTGTATCTGTGTATATGCTCTTATGTCTGCTAGAACCCTAATTCTATGTCTTATCAATTAACCTAATCACATTTCTTACTCAATGAGGTGGTTTAGAATTCCTGTAATTTGCCATCAGGCTGCTATGTACATGATCCTCCTCATCGGCTTTCTTTAAGGCCCGCCGGGGCCGTTCCATCTTCTGCGGCCTATCGTGGCCTTTTCTGCGGCCTATCGTGGCCTCTCTCACTGTCCGGCCTATCGTGGCCTCTCTCACTGTCCGGCCTATCGTGGCCTCTCTCTCGGAGGTTCTGTGGTCTATCTTCATTGCCATATAAGCTAATACTTTAGCTATAATCTGACGTTGTATTCTTATGTCTGGCTAATTATCTCAATTTATCTCTTTCGTTCATGTTCCAGGATCCTCTAAGAAATACTTCATCTGGTGCGTATTACATTTTCTTTCTTTTGGGGTAGGCTCCGCCCTGCCTTCATCTTCGGCAGGATTAGCTGGTATCTACAAATTTCCTACGCCAAAATAATTCTATTTGTGTTTTTGTAAATAAATACTTCAGTCTTATCTCTACCTCCTGAGTCTTTCTGGTAGAACTGGAACTTAAGGGTTGACTTGACTTGAGAGTTCAGGACGCCACCCCTGGCTGCAGGGCGAGGAGCAACTACCTCTCTGGCTGTTCCGAACGGAGGACTATGTCTGGAGGAGAGCGAACTGCTGGCAGCGAGTAACTGGGCAGAAATCCAGGTAAGTCACACAACAGGACTCGACTTGATAATACAGGACCGGACATGGCTAGTTCAGATAAACTGACGGGAAAGAGATTGCAACGAGATAGACATCAAAGCTCAATTATCTGGCAAAAGACCTTGAAACACGCAGAAAGAAATAGGGAGGAAAATCAGCATAGAGAGGGAACAGGTGCAGTTGGGTGGATAATGGGATTAATACACGTGACGTGGAAAATCGGGTGAACCCATCTCAAAAAGGGAGGTAATCTTAGTCGCACTGCTACCGGACTGAGCACCTTAACAATCGAAAAAGGGTCAATAAATTTAGGCGGTAATTTACGAGACGGAGATTGTAGGGGTAGGTTATGAGTGGATAGCCATACTCTCTGGCCACAAATGTATCTTGGGGCCTTAGAGAAGTGACGATTGGCAGCCTGACAAGTGCGCCTTCTTCTCCTACATAATTCCCAGTGCATCCTCTTCCAGGTATGTCGACAGCATTTGATAAGGGGCCTGGACGGAGGGGACAGAGACTTCGGATTCTTGAGAGGAGAATAGCGGCGGTTGGTTACCTAGACAACAATGAAATGGAGATAACATAGTAGATGACGATGGTAATGAATTATAAGGGTATTCAGCCCAAGGCAGTTGCTCACACCAGGAAGTAGGGTTGTGAGCAGCTAGAGTATGGAGCAAACGTCCCAAGATCTGACTGACTGACTGAGCTTGCCCATTTGTCCGTGGGTAAAATCCTGATGACAGACTGGCCGCATTTCCAATCTGTCGACAAAATTCCCTCCGAAACTGAGAGACAAATTGTGGCCCTCGTTTGGAGACTGTCAGAAGGTAGTCTGTGGACCTTAAAAACGTGATCAAACTGTTAGTGCCGTCTCCTTAGCGGAGGGGAGATTGAAAAGGGGGACAAAATGGG